>NW_005871260.1:834695-836788 GCF_000147115.1 Myotis lucifugus | reverse complement strand
GCGGGGACTCCGGTGCAGCCAAAGGGTGGGGCATGGCCGTCTGAGGGCCCGCCCCGCGCTGCGACGGGGACCCGAGGCGGGCTGAGCGTCGCATTTCGGCCTCACCTGAAGTCCTTGTCACTGGATGTCATTTTCTCCAGCAGATTGGAAATGTGGTACGAGGCGCTCGCCATGTTGACGGCCTCGATCCCGCCCGCTGGCGCCGCCGCTGCTGCTGCCCGCTGCCGCCGCCGCTGCTGCTGCTCCTCTCGCTCGCGGCGGTCTCGCTTCCAGGGTCGCAGCGCGACGCCGACGCTGACGAGGGAGGCGCCTCGACGGGTGGCCCCCTCCCTGGCGAGGCGTGGGCCTGTCCCGGGGAAAGCAGAGGCTACGAGGCCGGCCTACCGACGGCGCAGCTCGCCGGAGAGCGGGCTCATGGGAAGCAAGGAGTGCGGCCGGACCTTCCACTCGGGCTCGGCTCGCTCCCACTCCCTCCGCACTCTCTCCCCGGGGCAAGAGGCCAAAACCCGCCTCCTTCGCTCCGAGGGCGGGGGCGGCGACGCGGGACGCTACGGCGAGCGGAGGTCAGGGTTCACGGAGGTCTCCCCAAGCACGCTGTGGCGACGCTAGTTGAAGGGCAATCCTGTTGGAGGAGGCCTTTGTCAGTCTTCACGTGCACCGCCTTTTAGGACGCAGACCGCGACCCAAAGGGGCTCTTCTCGCGAGATTTAAATGCGACGGTTAAAGGATGGGGGACGAGTGGGACCAGTGTGCCTTAATCTAAAAATAACTTTTTTTTTTCCTGTGTGACGGAGGAAAAAGTTTACTATTTTTTAACGAGTATAAGGCCTGGAAATAATGCTAATGAACGGGTTAGCCTGGAGACCAACAATAGAATGACTCAAAGGAGCTTTCATTTTGAATCCGATGCGTGGCCGACACTGCTTTAACCACGATGGTAGAATGCTGCCACGTGAAAACCACAAATCCCAGAATTCAGTTTGGGGGGGTGTTAGAGTGGATCAAGATGTGATTGGCTGAAGCAGCCTCTCTTTATTGGCTCCCGTAGAAGAGGAATGCTGGGATTTGCAGTCTGGCAAGGCAGCTGTGGTGGAGAGAAAACCTTTAGATCGCCGCGCGTTGGGTTTCTGCCGCAGATTCGGATTTTCTCTGCGTAAGGGATGTCTGCAGAGCTAGGCTGCCGCCTTTGGGCAGGCTCATTGCAGAGCAGTGGGTGTTCTTGGCAAAGGCCTAGTAGCAACTTTCTACCGCTAATATTTAAAAGTGATGGTAGCCTCCTCTAAAGACAGCCGATCCTCTGCTGGGCATCCTCCTTCCATGTGTTTAAGAGCCAGCTCCCTAAAGCAAGAAAGACGCGTCATAAGATTAATGGGGCAACGACTGATGATTGTATTCAGGGCCTACTCGTTTTATTCAGAACAGCTAGCTCAATGACTATCCTCTGTAGTCAATTTTTTTTGGACTTGATAATCCTACAGCTGTCTATTTTATTGTGCCGAGAGACATACACACAGCAATCATAGATTAGATATCAAATCACTTGTTTTAGTATCCAGATTTTTTATCTGCTTAGTTGGAGCTAGCTACAGGCTTTTCTAAAAGAAAAAAACCCAGTCAAGAGACAAGAAAAATTCGACCTCAATCTGTTACTGCTCCTGTTAAAAAAAAAAAAAAAAAAGAAAAACAAAAACCTCTAAATAGCTACTTTCTTCCAAGTGTTAAATCTGACCTTTCTACTGTCCTTTCCTATAGCCATCAAATGCTATTCAGTGTCTTCTAAAAGCAAGGTCCTAGCCCAGGGGTGAGCAAACTTTTTGACTCGAGGGCCACAATGGGTTCTTAAACTGGACCGGAGGGCCGGAACAAAAGCATGGATGGAGTGTTTGTGTGAACTAATATAAATTCAAAGTAAACATCATTACATAAAAGGGTACTGTCTTTTTTTTTTTTTTTTTTTAGTTTTATTCATTTCAAACTGGCCTGGATCCGGCCCTCGGGCCGTAGTTTGCCCACAGCTGCCCTAGCCGGTTTGGGTTCAGTGGATAAGAGCGTTGGCCTGTGGACCAAGGGGTCCCTGTTCCAATTCAGGTCAA
>NW_005871260.1:800163-834240 GCF_000147115.1 Myotis lucifugus | reverse complement strand
GTTTTGACCTCTTAATCCACATCCAAATTTTCCCTCATTACTCGGTGTTTACCCCCATGTATCCTTTTACTTTAATACTGCTTTTCTCCCCAGTAGTACCACATCTCTTCCCGCATTTTGCCGGTCAGCCATCATTAGTTTCCCTGAGAGCTTCAGCCGCAATTCCCTTCTGACCTGAACGACCTTTCCTCGGTAGTTAATATAAACTATACACATACATTTCACACACAAATAATCCAGTCATTTATCTTGTGTGGACCCCAAGGCTTAAAATCTGCCATCTGGTGATAACCTTTTCTTTTAGCCTGAATCCAAACTATGTGTAAATCCTTTCATTTATCAGTTTTCAACTGAACTATAATATTTGTAGTCAGACAGCTTGAGTGGAAATCCTGTTTACTGCCTCTTATTAGCTGTCTTAGGCAATTCACATTTAGCTCTCTAAACCTGGGTTTCTTCGTGGGTAACAAATGACCATCATGAGAGTATCACCCCATGGGGCTGTTTTAAGAGTCCAATAAGCTTCGTCTAACTGGGTTGCCATAAGAAAATACCATGGACTGGGTGGCTTAAACAGCAGGAATGTATATTCTCATAGTTCTGGAGGCTGAAAGTCCAAGATCAATGTGCCAGCAAAGTTAGTTTCTCCTAAGGCCTTAGCTTGCAGATCACTACCTTCTCATTGTGTTCTTACGCAGCCTTTTCTCTGTGTGCTCCCAGCCCTGATCTCTCTTTCTCTTCCTCTTCTTCTTCTTTTTTTTTTTTTTGAAATGTATTTTATTGATTTTTTTACAGAGAGAAAGGGAGAGGAATAAAGAGTTAGAAACATCGATGAGAGAGAAACATCGATCAGCTGCCTCCTGCACACTCCTTACTGGGGATGTGCCCGCAACCAAGGTACATGCCCTTGACCAGAATAGAACCTGGGACCCTTGAGTCCGCAGGCCGATGCTCTATCCACTGAGCCAAACCGGTTAGGGCATCTCTTTCTCTTCTTATAAGGAAACCAGTCCTATTGGATTAGGCCCCATCTTGTTAATATTATTTAACCTTAACTGAGTTCTAATTTAATGTTAATTACCTCTTTGAAGGCCCTATCTCTAAATGCCCTCACATTGGAGATTAGGGCTTCAACATATGAATTTGGGGAAACACAATTCAGTCATAACATATATTGCATATAAAGTACTCAGCACATGGTCTGGGACATAATAATGTTTATAACTAATATTTTTTGCACATTTACAAAGGTCATGATAAGCATTTAATAAAAGTTGACTATTATTATTATTATATTCTCTGTCTTTTACTTGTCCCTATCCCAAACCATTCTACATAGCCAGTTTTTCAAAATACTGTTACCAATTTTTAAAAAAATATTTTTTTTATTAATTTCAGAGAGGAAAGAAGAGGGAGAAATAGAAATACCAATGATGAGAGAGAATCATTGATCCGCTGCCTCCTGAATGCCCCCCACCAGGGATCGAGCCCAGAAGCCGGGCATGTGCCCTGACCAGGAATCAGACCATGACCTCCTGGTTCATAGGCTGAGGCTCAGCCACTGAGCCACTCCAGCTGGGACTCTCTCCTTTTTTTCTATATGAAACTAGAAGCTGTTGTAAACGTTTCATCACACCTCTAATTCTGACACCAACCCTCTCATTTTTATCAGATGACTTTGCACCTTATTTCAGAGAAAACATACCTCCATGCCACTAGACTTGGTTTGACCAGTATCCACCCTCCCTTTTTTCTGTTCAAGAGGGAATCATCTTTTTTAAAAAAAAAAAAAATTTTTTTTTTTTTCAATTACAGCTGACATACAATATTATATTGTTTCACAACAATAACTCCCTGGAGCTGGAGTTTCATCCTTATATGCAATCACTGGCAGGAAACTTTTGTCGTCATTTTGTTTGGGGGGTGGGGGGGAGTCGGTGGGCTTGGAATGTGGATGGAACGCAGGTGTGCGACCAGGTGTCTTGGGACAGTTTCCATTCCTTACATGGTTTGACTCCTGATGTCCAGCAAGTCTTTCCTGGTCTTTTGTTCTCTTGTGGTGGGAAACTTACAAATGGCCGTTAAGGTTTATAATGCCTTATAGTCCTAACATTTCCCTCAACCACTGAGCCAAGCCAGCCAGGTTTAAAAGTTCCCTGACTGCCCTGGCTGGTTTGGCTCAGTGGATAGAGCATTGGCCTGTGGACTGAGAGGTCCTGGGTTCGATTCTGGTCAGGGGCACATGCCCAGGTTTTGGGCTCAATCCCCAGTGGGGGGCATACAGGAGGCAGCCAATCAATGGTTCTCTCTCATCATTAATGTTTCTATCTCCCTCTCCCTTCCTCTCTTAAATCAATAAAAATATTTTTTTAAAAAGTTATTACCAAATAAAATCCAAATGTTTTGGCAATCAATGGCTTCCTTCATCTGTCACTATCCCTTTCTTTCTGACCTTTCTCTCACTATTCTGATATAGGAATTGCTCCCATCAATTTCTTTGTTGAGTCCCTCAAAGACCCAGTTCCACGTTTTTATACATCATTATCATGATAAGCACTTGCTTATAGGCAGATGCTGCATTAACTCATTTGACCCACATTTTAAGAGGCACAGAGAGTTTAAGCAACTTGCTAAAGGTCACCCAATACATTACAGTCGGGATTAAAACCCAGGCAAATGTGGCTGAGGAACCTATGTTCCAAATCTCTATACTGGAATGCTTCTCCCCACCTGGGATGTCTTTCACATCCCCCGTCTCCCTTTCAAAAATCTTGAATCAATCATAGTGTTTATATGCTAACCTCCAATAAGAGTGTAAGTTCCTTAAGAGCATATACTACCAACTTTAAATCACTTCTGCTTCTTTCAAGTACTTAGCCCGTGACAAAGTCATAAGAAGCACTCAATTTTATTTTGTATTCTTGACCACTTAGAGACTTGATATGTGTGTCACTAAACATGTCTGGTTACTAAATAGTGGGGAAATCCTTTCCTTTAATGATCTGTAAAGGCTAAATTAATTTAAGTGCAAAGGAAATAAGCCTAGATAAGACTATCCTCTGAAATGTTTCTTTCTAGTCCAGCGGTTCTCAACCTGTGGGTCACGACCCCTTTGGGGGTCGAATGACCCTTTCACAAGGGTCGCCTAAGACTATCAGAAAACACATATAATTACATATTGTTTTTGTGATTAATCACTATGCTTTAATTATGTTCAATTTGTAACAATGAAATTGGGGGTCACCACAACATGAGGAACTGTATTAAAGGGTCGCGGCATTAGGAAGGTTGAGAACCACTGTTCTAGTCAATGGTCACCATGGAAAACTTAGACAAGAAATTTGAGAGAGGAAGAAAAAATGGAGTCCCTTTAGCTGTTAGAAGGTTCTTCAAATATCAACCAGTATTTTAGCTTAATTCATAAACATTTATTTTGTGCCTACACTGTGGCAGGTACTAGATACTGGGGATCAAAGATGAGCAAGACATGTTCCTTAACCTTGAGGAGCATTCATGTTGACCAAATCTTAAATCTTTTTTTTTTTTTTAGGCAAAATTGATAAAATTGTTTACCATAAGTATAGAATTAAAATAAATTTATATTCTATATTTGTAATGAGAAGTAGATCCTGAAATTGTCTTTAAGTGTTTAAATATGGTTAAGACTGGGGTGAATTAAGTATTTAGAGATAAATATTAATTAAGAGATTCTCATTTCTTCT
This sequence comes from Myotis lucifugus, assembly GCF_000147115.1. Taxonomy (NCBI): domain Eukaryota; kingdom Metazoa; phylum Chordata; class Mammalia; order Chiroptera; family Vespertilionidae; genus Myotis; species Myotis lucifugus. The sequence continues at coordinate 830,518 of NW_005871260.1, read as the reverse complement.
GAGTGCTGGGGTTTTTCTGTTTGTCAGATATGGGATTTTTTTTTTTGGAGCAGGAAGGGAAGGAACGGTTCAACACCCAGAACTCTGTGAATTAGTAGTTGTCACATTTCTCTGAAATCCTTTCTGCCCATGGTAGTCATCTCACAGACAGAAGGGTGTTAGTAGGACCAGAGCAACAAAGTAACTCTTAAAAGGTGGACTCCCTTGGTGGGTGTCTTTAAAAATAGGATATTTTATGCCTAACATCTTCATCTTGGGAACTTCTAAAACAGTAAGAAATGCCTCATTTTATACATATGTGGAGGGAATGTGAGGAAAGAGACCTCTAAGAATGTGGACGGACAATAAAGAGGGATAAGTTTAGAATGACAGTGACTCTTATAGAGAGAAGGGAAAGGTCTGAAGTTATATAACAAAGAACAAAATTTTCTTTGTCGGTTTTATAGCTCTTGAAGCCTAAATAGATAACATATAATTCCCCAGATATTTGAGAGGAATATTACTGAGTCCAGGTTATTTTCCCAAGAGATGCCTGAGGGCTTTATATCAATTTCCATCTTTCTCCACTATTATTACAAGGAAGCTCCACTGTACCATTTCCCAAACTGTGCACTAGTCCCTAACACTAGTTCCATAAGATACTCGTGTAACTCAATAGAAGCAGATACTCTTGGTGGGGGAGTATGTGATAGAGAGTAGAGTTGTAGTTAAGAAAGAGTTTAGAAAGTAGGTTTCTTAACTGTGGGACATTTCAGAACATTTCATATGCTAAGTCTTGTGAATCCCTAACAGGAATATACGTAGAATCCCTATGAATTGAATTGTGTTTCCTTCCCCTCTCCTTCCCTATGCAGATACTTGACACATTTGAAATTTTTTAAAGTTCAACTTCCATTTCAAGGGATCAGAATACCACGAAACATGATTTGGATATCATTGTTCCACTGGTTATTTTTATTTTTTTCGGAACTGAATTCTCAATGGGTGATGGCAAGAAGGAAAGTCTTGATAGAAAATGAGTTTATTTGACATTTATTTTAAAACAGCCTTCTGTCAAGTAAATGTGGACTGGGCTTAATTCATACATTTGTTGTAAATTGAGTTAAAGGAAATAAAGAAAATAGAGCTATTTTTATTCAACCAGTCATTAATTTCTGAAATACAATTCTTTGTTGAATGTCAAAGCTGATATGTTAATAGAGAAGGGAAAGGGCAATTCTGATTTGTGTTTCAGTGTAGACAGCTTTGCATGCAAATATAAATACATAAAATGCTTCCTGTTACAGATCATTTGTCAATACTGAATTCAACTTAGATGCAAAAGGAAGTAAATGCTATATATGACTAATCTTAAGAAGATTTATTTTCAATTGGTTGGAAACAACCCAACAGCTAGAGTTTTTCCTATGATCTACTCTCTTCTAAACAACTGCTAGGCGCTCTTTGTTAATTTTTAGTGGCACTCTAAATCAAACTTTATTGCAATTCTATGAAGGGATCATTCTTTTAGAGTTAGAAATACATTTGCAGTATATTAGAGAAAATTACAAAGATTATTTATGTTACTAAGGTATTGCCTTTAGACTATCTACCATTTCATTCTTATTTTTGACTTTTTAAATATATATATATTTTATTGATTTTTTTTACAGAGAGGAAGGGAGAGGGATAGAGAGTTAAAAACATCGATCAGCTGCCTCCTGCACACTCCCTACTGGGTATGTGCATGCAACCAAGGTACATGCCCTTGACCGGATTTGAACCTGGGACCCTTGAGTCCACAGGCCAATGCTCTATCCACTGAGCCAAACCAGTTAGGGCTATTTTTGACTTTTATAATAATACTAGAGTCCCGGTGCATGAAATTCATACATGGGTAGGGTCCCTGGGCCAATCTGTGGGGCAGACAGAAGGGCAATCAGGAGGCCCCCTGCTGGCACCAGCCTTGGCCAGCCTGCTGCTGCTCACTTGCTGGTCCCGCCCCCCACCGCTGCCTCTGGTTGCTTCCCTCTGCGGGGTGACCAGCAGGGCAATTGGGGGGCACCTGCTGGCACCCACCTTGGCTGGCCTGGGGCCTGCAGGCTGGGGACAACTCCTGCATTGAGCATCTGCCCCCTGGTGGTCAGTGAGCATCATAGCGACAGGTTGTTTCACCAGTCATTCCACCGTTTGGTTGATTTGCATGTTAGGCTTTTATTATATAGGATTAATGATCATCTGGCATTTAAAAATCATGACATTTTCTGATACAAATTTATAAGATCACCGTCCAGGATTTTCAGGCAACTAAAAATATAACTTTATAAATGTAAAAGCTGGTTATCAGTTTTGGCAGAAGGATACAGAAGAAAGTGCCAGAATTCAGCAAATGCTGCATTTTGCTTTAAATACAGATGTGCTGATGATGTCTTGTCCTGTTGCTTATAAAAATATCTGCTTGCTACCAGGTGCAAATTTTTACTTTTGAGAAAAGGTGTGAAAAAGTAATTAAAGACAAATGAGTCCACAGGATCAAGGATATATATTTTTTATGTATATTTTTATTAATTTCAGAGAGGGAAGGAGAGGGAGAGAGAAACATCAAGATGAAAGAGAATCATTGATCGGCTGCCTCCTGCATGCCCCCTACTGGCAATTGAGCCCGAAACCTGGGCATGTGCCCTTGATAGGAATTAAACCCAGGACCCTTCCGGGCTAATGCTCTAGCCACTGAGCCAAACCTGCTAGGGCTCAAGGATATTTTTTAAAAATTACAGTAAAACAAAGTGGGGAAGAGAGTAATTTTAGTGAAAATAATGAAATGATGCTGAGATTTTTCAACAATGGATATTCATGCATGCAATGAAATCAGTCCATTATTATTACTTATACTAATAAGTGAAGTGCTAAAAACATTCTAGAAAAAAAATTGTTCATTAAATGAAACAGATATTTTTACTGTACTTATATAACTTTGGAAAATACAAACATTTCTATATAACCTAAGTAAAAAATTTTAGGTAAACTCTCTTTGTATTTTATGGTGAATACAAGAAATATTTTGCATTAATTCATAACAGGTGTGAGAGCTTTATTATAATTGATGTGGTTATTAGCAATTAAGATATATCACAATCTAGAATTGACTTAGCAAATAATGGTTACTGATGGGCACAAACTATTACTTTTAACAGTATAACCAAGGCTTAAAGCAGTAGAAAATATTTGCTGAACATGTATTTGACAAAGGACTTGTATTCAGAACTCCATAGAATGCAATAATAATAAGACAGATTCTTATTTTAAAACTAGAGGCCCGGTGCACAAAAATTTGTGCATTCGGGGGGGGGGGGTCCCTCATCTCGGCTTGTGCCCTCTCGCAGTCTGGGACCCCTCAGGGGATGTCCACCTGCTGGCTTAGGCCCGCTCCCCGGGGGGATCGGGCCTAAGTTGGCAGTCAGACATCCCTCTGGCAGCCCGGGAGCCCTTGGGGGATGTCCACTTGCCAGTGGGGAGCAGGCCTAAGCTGCAGTTGGACATCCTTAGCGCTGCTGAGGAGGCGGGAGAGGCTCCCACCGCCACCGTGTGCTGGCAGCCATCAGCCTGGCTTGTGGCTGAGCAGAGTTCCCCCTGTGGGAGCACACTGACCACCAGGGGGCAGCTCCTGCATTGAGCATCTGCCCCCTGGTGGTCAGTGTGTGTCATAGTGACCAGTCATTCCCAGTGGTTCTGCTGTTAGGGTCAATTTGCATATTACCCTTTTATTATATAGGATAGGCAAAAGATTTGACCAAACACTTCACTAAAGAAGCTACAGGATGATACATAAACACATGAAAAGGTGTTCAATATCATTAGTGTTCGGGAAAGAGAAATTAAAGCTGCCATGAACCAGGCCTGTGTGGCTCAATTGGTTGAGCGTCCTCCCATGCACCAAGAGGTCGCAGGTTCAATTCACGTGACTGTGAATGCCCAGCTTGTGGGCTCAATCCCTTTAGGGAGGCACAGAGGAGGCAGCCAATCGATGCTTCTCTCTCTCTCTCCCTTCCTCTCTCTGAAATTAATAAAAACATATGTTTTTTTAAAAAGCGACCATGAGACAACATTACAGACTTATTAGAAGAGTTAAAATGAAAAAGGCTGACCATAGAAAGTGTTGGTGAGGATGTGGAACAACTGCAACTTTCCTACATTGCTGGTGGAAAACTGTCTTAAAAAGCTAAACATCCATCTCTCAGCCATTCCATTTCTATGTATCTACCCCAAAGAAATGAAAGCATATGTCTATATAAAGACAAAGAGCACAAATGTTCATATCAGATTTATCTGTAGTAGTGCAAACTGAGACAATCCAAAAGTCCACCAACAGGTGAACAGATAAACAAACTGATGAACCCATTCAAGGGAATACTTCCTAGAGTAAAAAAGAGAAAAACATTGATACACACCCCAGCATAAATGATGCTCAAAATTATCGTATAAATTAAAGAAATCATAGAAAAAGAGTACACAATCAGCGAGTCTATTTACATATAATTTTAGATCTGCAGGGACAAGAGCAGACCAGTGGTCACAGAGGGATGAGGATGGAGAGAAGGACAGATTATGATCAGTTTTGAAATTGATGGAAATGTGTTATTTTAATTGTGATAATGGTTTCCTGGGTATATATAAGTGTCACAATTCACAAATGTGCACACTTTAAATGTGTGCTGTTTTTCAGATGTTAATTGTGCCTCAATAAAGATGCCAAAATAATGATAAAAATAGAAGCCACGTTAGCTAAAAACAAACTTAGTTAGAATAGGAGTCAAAGTAAATTTTAGATTTCTTTCATGGATTTTCCCCAAAAGAGAGTGCTTGATCTAAGATATAAAAAGAATAACTCAGAATTGTCACTACTGGAGAGTAAGAGATATTAACTAGAAAGGAGGAACCAGGAATTGCGAAAAAGAGAGTATATATTTCCCATTTATATCTACAAAAACAATTTTTAGACACATAATAATGTTTATGTGCTAATGCTCCATTTAAAATTACTTGGTAGGCATAGTTATACACTCTTAATTACTTGAACATATAATACAGTCATGTTGCCTGTGCTGTACTCCCATGTTTCCCATGGTGCTGGCACGTTTCTGCTTGGATATTGTACAGTCACTGTAAACTCAACATGTGATACTGTATAGCCAGGTGTTTCAGAGTGCGGGCTCTAACTCACAGAGAGCTGGGTACAAATCCGCACTATACCTCTTATTCTGTATTCTTGGGCAACTTCTCTAAAAGGAGATTAATACTAATGATCCCTAGGATTATATGAGACTTCAATGAAATGAATATAAAATGCTTAATACAAGGTAAGTACTTTATAAATATTAACTATTATTATTAAAAAACAAAATTATCTTTCTCCAAAAAACGGTCTTCCTTATTACATTTTTTTCATAGGTCCTACAAATATTCCAGTCTTCTAGACTAGAAATCTTGGGAAAATATTTAAATTTTGCATTTTCTTCATTATCTATATTCACTTCAACACCAATTCTTCATTAAAATATCACTTAGATTTTTCCTTTCCAATAATTCCCAGTACAATTAGTCTCTCTCGGCCCTCTTCTATTCATTACTCATATAGTAAATCCGTAAACTCTAGCCACACTATATATTAGCTGAACGATTTAGGCAAATTAGTTAACCTCGCTAAGCCTCAGTGTTCTCCACTACAATTTGAGGATAATAATATCTACCTCATAGAGATAATGTGAAGATTAAACTATATCATGCGTGAGAAATCCTTTCTTACTGTGCCGGATACAAGAGTAATTGCCTGACAAATGGGAGTTACTTTTAACATTTCCTAATTATCTATTCGATATTTACAATTTAAGATCATTTCAGCTTTTGCAGTTGTCACATCTCACTGTGGCTGCATTGATCTTTTGGCCCACAAAATCCTCTAAACACTTCTGTACATGCACTTGACCTAGTTATTCACTTACCACCCGCTCCTGTAAATTCACTGTTAGTGTATTGCAAGTGATTCTCAGTTCCAGCTGAGCTTAGAATCCACTAAGATGCTTCGAAAAAATATTGATGCTCAGGCTGCACCCAGACCAATTAAATAAAAATCTCCCCAGGTAATTCTACTGTGCAACTAGCATTGAGAAACTGAGACCCACACTTTGTTTTGTTGGTCATGTTTTGCTTGTAATCTAATTGTAGAATTTTGCTTCAGTTTCTGAAGATATTTTTGAATGTTGATTTTAACATGAGACATGCTAGCTACCTCTTACTGTTACTAAGTTTCTGCAAATTTAGGCATATGTCAGCAATATCCATAAACAACTCATTTGAGAGAGAGAGAGAGAGAGAGAGAGAGAGAGAGAGAGAGAGAGAATAAGACAGTAATATGCCCTGGAGAATTCTTCATGACTTGGCTTTAATTCATTAATCAGCCCTTTGGAGAATATCATTAATCAAGTACTCCACTTACAAATCCATATAACTGCACTAATTATACTTCTTAATCTGCAAACATCATTTCTTATAAATCTTCTACAAAGGATATTATGAAAGAACCTGTCAATGGAGTTTGCAAAATCAAGATATATGTTATAATCCTATCAAAAATATTATGAGGCTTATCTGGCATGAATTTTTAGTAAACCTGATCACAAGTTTCCTTTCTCAGTTCTTAAAGACTTAACAATTTATTCTAGAGTCCTACTGGTAGTCATAGCAAACTCTCAATCCTATAGTTCGCATAGTTTACAGCATCTTTTTCTTTATAAATTTGAGGCTTTATTTTACTAACTATATTTAAGCACCTTTTCACTTCTCTCCAAATTTCTTAATATTATCAATAGCCACTTAGTAATAGTCAATTAGTTTTTTGATATATTGAGATGATGGTATCTTTTTTTAAAAAAACACACACTATTTTTATTGATTTCAGAGAGGAAGGAAGAGGGAGAGAGAGATAGAAACATCAATGATGAGAGAGACTCATTGATCGGCTGCCTCTTGCATGCCCCCCACTGGAGATCCATCCTGAAACCCAGGCATGTGCCCTTGACTGGAATTGAACCTGGGACCCTTCAGTCTGCAGGCTGACACTCTATCCACTGAGCCAAACTGGCTAGGGCTGATGATATCTTTTTGATATCTTGAGATATTCATCCAGGCCTGGAAATGAACTAGGGCAGATAGATTTTTCTTTACTATTTTACTCTGTTGGTTTTCTTTTTCTTTTTTTTTAAAACCAAGGTCCATAAGTTTGGTACCTATATTTTATTCTATGTAACATTGTTTTGGGTCTTGTATTTAGGTCTTTGATCTATTTTGAATTAATTTTGTACATGAGGACAAACTGTAATCCAGCTTCATTCATTTGCTGTGGCTTTACAGATTTCCCATCACCGTTTATTGAAGAGACTAGACTATCTTTAATCCATTGTGTGTTTCTGGCTCCTTTGTCAAAAATTACTTCTCCATATACATGTTTTATAGCTGGGCTCTCTATTCTTTTCCATTGATCTGTGCGTCTGTTTCTCTGCCAATACCATGTTGTTTTGATTATCATAGCTCTGTAGTATGATTTGAAGCCAGGTAGCATGATACCTCCAACTTCATTCTTTTTTCTCAAGATTGCTTTGGCTATTCAGGTTCGTTTGTAGTTTCATTCAAATTTGATGATTTTTCATTCTATTTCTTTTAAAAATGACATTTGGATTTTGATGGGTATTGCATTAAATCTGTATATTACTTTGGGTAATATGGCCATTTTAACTATGTTGATTCTTCCAATCCATGAACATGGGATACTAGTATTTTTCCATTTTGTTGTGTCTTTTTCAATCTCTTTTAATAATGTTTTGTAATTTTCAGTATATAGGTCTTTCATGTCCTTTGTTAAGTTTATTCCTAGGTATTTTATTCTTTTGGTTGCAAATGCAAAAGGAATTGTTTATTTTCATTTCTTTTTGTGAAGTTTTGTTGTTAATATACAGGAAGGCAGTGGATTTTTTTGCACATTGATTTTGTATCCTGCAACTTGACTATTTGCTTATGGTTTGTGATATTATTTTGGTGGAGTCTTTAGGGTTTTCTATATGCAGATCATATCATCTGCAATGACGTTTTACTTCTTCCTTCCCTATTTGGGTGCCTTTTATTTCTTTCTCTTTCCTTATTGCTCTAGCTAGGATTTCCAGCACTATGTTAAATAAGAGTGGTGAGAATGGAATCTCATCTTAGAGGAAAAGCTTTCAGTTTTTCACCATTGAATATGATACTCTTGGAGAGTTTATCATATATGGCCTTTATCATGTTGAGACACTTTCCCTTTACTCCTATTTTATTGAGTGTTTTAATCATAAATGGATGTTATAGCTTGCCAAATGCTTTTTCTGTATCCATTGATAAGATCATCTGATTTTTATCCTTTCTTTTGTTAATGTGGTGTATTATGTTGATTCACTTGCATATGTGGAACCATTCTTGTATCCCTGGAATGAACCCCACTTGATCATGATGTGTTATTTTTTGGATGTACTGTTGTATTTGATTTGCTAGTATTTTGTTTAGGATTTTTGCATTTGTATTCATTAGAGATATTGCTCTGTAGTTTTCTTTTTTTGTGCTATCTTTGCCAGGTTTTGGTATCAGGGATGTATTGGCCTCACAGAATGTGTTAGGAACTATTGCCTCTCCTTTTGGGAAGAGTATGAGAAGGATAGGTTTAAAATCTTCTTTGAACATTTGGTAGAATTCACTGGTGAAGCCATCTGGTCCTGGACTTTTATTTTTTGAGAGGTTTTTGATGGTTGTTTTAATTTCCGCACTACTGATCAGTCTATTTAAATTTTCCAATTCTTCATGATTTAATTATATATTTCTAGGGACTTATCCACTTCTAGGTTATTGAATTTGGTGGCATATAGTCTTTCATAATATTCTAGTTGTATTCTTTGTATATTTATGATGTCTGTGGTGACTTCTTTCTCATTTCTGATTTTGTTTATATGGGTCTTTTCCCTTTTTTTCTTTAGTGAGTCTAGCCAAGGGGTTGTCAATTTTATTAATCTTTTCAAAGAACCAGCTCTTTGTTTTAATAATTTTTTTGTATAGTCTTTTTATTTTTTCTTTCATTTAATTCTGCTACAATTTTTTATTATTTCTTTTCTTCTGCTGACTTTGGGTTGCTTTTGTTCTTCTTTTTCTAGTTTTTTAAGATGTAAGTTTAGGTTGTTCACTTGGGATTCCTCTTATTTCTTGAGAGAGGCTTGTAATGATATAAACTTCCCTCTTATTACTGCTTTCTATGCATCCTAGAAGTTTTGATATGTTGCATTGTCATTCTCATTTGTCTCTATTTATCTTTTGATCTTCTCTTTTGTTTCTTCTTCGACCCAGTCATTTTTTAATAGTATGTTGTTTAATCTCCATGTATTTGTGAGTTTCTTTACTTCATTTTTGCAGTTTATTTCTAATTTTAAGGCATTGTGGTCAGAGAATATGCTTAGTATAATTTCAATCTTTTTGAATTTGTTGATGCTAGTTTTGTGACCCAATATATGTGCACCAGAGATGTTCTGGGATGAAAGGTTCTGTAAATGTCAACTATGTCCATTTGGTTTAGTGTTTCATTTAAGGCCAATATTTATTGTTTTTCTGTTTGGTTGATCTGTCTAGAGCTGTCAATGGAGTATTAAGGTCCCCTACTATGATTGTGTTTTGATCTGTTTCCCCCTTTAGTTCTGTGAGTAGTTGTTTTATACATTCTGGTGTTCCCTGGTTGGGTGCATTTATATTAAGAAGTATTATGTTTTCTTGATGTAGTGTCCCCTTTATTATTTTAAAGTGTCCATCCTTATCTCATTATCTTTGTTATCTTAAAATCTATTTTGTCAGATATAAGTATGGCTACACCTGCTTTTCTATGGATGTTGCTTGCTTGGAGAATCATTTTCTATCCTTTTACTTTGAATCTACCTTTGACTTTGCAGCTTCAATGTGTCATGTGTAGGCTGCATATGGTTGGGTTTTGTTTTTTGAACTACTCTGTTACTCTGTGCCTCTTTATTGGTAAATTCAAGCCATTTACATTTAGAATAATTATTTATGTATGAGACCATTTGCATTTAGGATAATTATTGATGTATGAGGATTTCCAATAGCCATTTTATCTTTTATTTTCTGGTAGCCCTGTGTCTCCATTGGTTCTTTTCCTTTGTGTTTCTGTCTGTTGTTTTTGTGTGATGGTATTCCATACTTCTTTCCTCTGTTTCCTCTTTTTTTAAGCTGTGTGTTCTGGTTTGGGGATTTTTATGTGTGGTTACCATTAGGTTTATAAAAAATGAAGTTACATATAGCATAGCTTTTTTTTTTCTTTTGAGTGCATCTGATATTCATCCTCCTTTGCCAGTTCAGACCTTTATTCCCTCCCCTTCCATGTTTTTGTTGTCACAAATTATCCCTGTTTATGCTATAAGATTTTTGATGATCTTATTTGTAGTGTTGTGACCTTATGTTCTTTGTTTCAGGTAGAATAACTCCCTTGAGTATTCTTGCAATGGAGGTTTTCTGGTAATAATATCCCTAAGCTTTTGCATTTCTGGGAACATCTTTATTTCCTGCTCATATTTAAAGATAACTTTGCTGGATATATTATTCGTGGCTGGTAATTTCCCTCTTTCAGATGTGTGAATATTTTGGTTCCACTTTCTTCTGGCTTGTAGAGTTTTTGCTGAGAAGCTCAATGAAATTCTGATGGGTTTTCCTTTGTAGGTCACTTCCTTCTTTTCCCTGGCTGCTTTGAGAATTTTTCTTTGTCATTAATTTTTGACAGCTTTCATAAGAAGTGCCTTGGAGAGAGCCTCTTTTGATCGAGGTAGCTAGGTGTTCTGCTTTTGGATTCAAGGATCTAGCTCTTTCCATAGATTTTGGAAGTTCTGATACACTATTTGCTTGAATAGACTCTCTATTCCATGCTCCCTCTTCTCCTCCTCCGGAATGCCTATAATTCTAATATTGCTTTTTCTGATGTAGTCAGATAGTTCTTGTAGAGCGCTTTCATTTCTCTTTAAGCTCAGGTCTCTCTTTTCTTTCCTCTGGGTCATTTCTAGATTCCTATCTTCGATATCACTAATTCTTTCCTCAATCTCATTGACTCTGTTTTCTATGCTCAGTAGTTTACTCTTTTTAAAAAATATATTTTTATTGATTTCAGAGAGGAAGAGAGAGAGAGAGAGAGAGAGAGAGAGAGAGAGAGAGAGAGAGAGAGAGAAACACCGATGATGAAAGAGAAATCATTGATCTGCTGCCTCCTGCATGACCCACACTGGAGATCAAACCCGCAACCTGGGCACGCGTCCTCACCAGGAATAGAACCGTGATCTCTGGTTCATAGGTCGAGGCTCAGCCACTGAGCCACACTGAGCCAGTTCACTCTTAATCTCCTTAATTGTCTGCTTCATTTCCAGGATTTGTGATTGGTATTTTTTTTTAAGTTTCAATTTTTTTAGTAAAGTACTCATTTTGTTTATTGTTTTCTGAATGCATTGAATTGCTTGTCTATACTTTCTTATTTCTCGTTGAGTATTTTCAGAACTGCAATTTTGAAATCTTTGTCATTTATATCACATATTTCCATGTGTTCCAGCTTACTTTCTGGAAATTTTTCGTTTTCTTTTCGATCATCCTTGTAACCATGGTTATTCATGGTATTTTCTGTTCTTCTTTGCCTAGGCACTTATATCTGTCTATATTAATGGAGAAGTCTTTCCTATTTTCCAGCAGATGGCACTGAATCACAGGATTTTTTTTACATGAGGGAAACAGTGGTTCTACTGCAATAGCTCTTGGTTTACAGATAATATGCTCCTGGACCCAACTCCAAGGGCAATGGGAGGCGAGTCCAAGCAGCTGCAGGGCTTTGTGGTTCCATTTCTTTGTCTAAAACCCCACCATCCTGTCAGACAGTGGAAAGCTGCCCGGCAGAACTCCTCACTCTGTCAGGGGTCTGCTGTCTCAGACACTGTTCACTCCCTTGCCGTTCCCACTGCTGGCCTGTCCCCCACAGCTCTCTGTTCCTCCTGGCTGAAGGAAGTGCCTTCTACTGCCGTCTTCCTCCATCTCCTGGCTGGGCCTCGAGCTCTTGGCTTCAGGGCTCCATCTGCATGCCATCTGAGCTTTCTTCCCTTCTTGTCTCCCTATTTATTCCCAGTTGCCCACCTTTAGATGTTTCAATGTGCAGGTCTCTCAGGCATGTGTCTGTGTTGAGCAGGGATTTCTTTGTTGAATTATAGTTGGTTAACTTGTCATTTCAGGGGGAGAGGCCCAGGGCTCTCTCACACAGCCTTCCTCTGACCTTGATTTTCTTTTTTATTATTACTATTTATTTTGTTCTTTCCAAATGATGATAAATCCTCCCAGAAAAGATGGAAGGAAATAAAGAAAATTAAGTATTTCAAATAGTTTTTTTTATTCAGTAACATTGTGCCATTCATCCCAAATGGTAGCCTTATATACCATTCTTGCTTCCTTACTCACAAATAAAAGTAATTTTTCTTGTTATTAATAATTTTCATAAGCCTCAGAATCTTCTGAGCTTTTACCTTCACTGACATCATTTCTATATAATCCTTGCTACTTCTCCAAATATTTCTCCTCCTCCTCCTCCTCCTCCTCCTTGTGCCTTTCCCTCATATTTCTGTTCTCATTTTTGCAAAAGTCTTTTAAAGGTGAACTCTCTGAAGGTTTCTCCATTCATTTATATTCATCACTTTATATTTCTCCCCCTTTGCTCTCATCACCATAGATCAGAGGTTGGCAATTTTTTTTTTATAAAGAGATAGATAGTAAAAAATTTAGGCTTTGTGGGCCTGCAATCTCCATTGTGTTTACTCAACTCTGCCACTGAGCACAAAAGCAGCCATAGAAAATACATAAACAAATGTTTGTGACTATGTACTGATAAAACTACATATGTGGATACCTAGTTTGGAATTTTATATACATTTCACATGTTATTAAATATTCTTTTTCTTTGATTTGTTTAAGACAATTAAAAATTTTTAATGAAGCAGGAGAATTCTACAGAGGAAATTCACTGCCACACAATATTGCCATATACTATAATCAGTAGGAAAAAATGATAATAAAAATAATCACATAAATGAACTGAATTAGCTCTTAAGCCCACATTTTCATTGGGAACTGTTGTGGGTTGAATTATGTCTCCTCAAAAAATGATGCCCAGCCAGTGTGGCTCAGTTGTTGAGCATCGAGCTATGGGCCAGGGGGTCATGGTTCGAGTCCCAGTCGGAGCATATGCCCGGGTTGCGGGTTCAATCCCTGGTGTGGGGCATGCTGGAGGCAGCCGATCAATGATTCTCTCCCATCATTGATGTTTCTCTCTCTCTCTCTCTCTCTCTCTCTCTCTCTCTCTCTCTCCCCCTTCCTCTCTGAAATCAATAAAAAGATATTTTAAAAATGCTAAGCACTAATGTCTGGTACTTATGAGATATAATGACTACATTGGGGTCTCTAAACGGCTGCATGGTATTGTACTGTCTAGCATAGCACCTTGTACAAAAGTTTGCTCATTTGAATCGATAATTGCAAAACATCTACTATGAATATATGTATTCAAATTATATATACTCATAGAATTTAATGTCATTTCATTGGCCCTTAAATTCATATTGTTCTTTAAATATATTTTTGTTGTTTCTCTATGGAAAAGAATATGGGGAGAAAACCCGTAGACTACAATAATGTACCACTCTAAAGAAAAATATTAAAAAACAAAGAATACAATTTAAGTGGAAAAATACTGAAAAAATTCATTACTTGGCAGAATAAGCTTATTTTATATTCTACATCTAAAATTTTTGTCCTTATTTGACTTTTCCCAATTCACAGTAGGTGGTTAATGAAGCAGAAGAATCCCACAGAGGAAACTCGCTGACACACAGTATTGCCATACCCTTCTCAAGAAACTCCAAGGATTACTGGCAACCTTGGAAGCTAAGAGCAAGGCATAGAACAGTTTTCCTCTAGAGCCTTCGGAGAGAACACGCTACTACCCTCACCTTGATTTCAGACTTCTAGCCTCCAGAACTGTGTGTGAATAAATTTCTGTAGTTTTGAGTCACCTAGTTTGTTGTACTTTGTTACAGCCACCCTAGAAAACTAATACAGAAACAAAACAATTTACCTTGTATATGAATTAAACATATCTGGGGGTTTCTACTTATGTGTCCTTCTCAGAAACTCACTTGTAGGTAGGGAAACTGACTTCTAGGCATGGGAGAAAGAAAGCCACTCTCTCTTGGTTATACCCCTCAGTTTTGACAGAACTTTCCCATACCATATTCTCATTGCTTCTGTTCTATATTCACTTATGGTAAACCCTTCAAGCGTTGGTGAAGTCCAAACTTTGATGATGTTGAGAAAAATCTGTATTTCTCTCTAAAAGCCATCTTTCAAGGCTCTTGTCTCCTTATGAATTTTTAAAAGTCAAGTTTGGGTCTCAGGGCTGGGCAATGACTTTTCCTTTCAAAGTTCTAAGTTGTCTTCTTTTCCCATAGACAATGTGTCTCCTACCGTGAACAACTAACTTTTCCTGGGCTACAGAGGATAAAGACAAATTGTTGAGAAAAGAAAATATACCAGGTGATATTTCAAAGTAGTGTTCTTCCATATCAGTCATCTATGATTTTATTGTCAGAACTTCATTTTTTTTTGAGAACTTCCCTAACCTGTCAAGTGTTTTGGCTTTTGAGAAATTATTACTGAATTGTGTGTTTTTTAAAATTTTTTCTTAGAAAACCTTGAATTGATATTAAATGATGACTATAGCTATTTTGGACTCCAAAGAGTAGCCTTACTCTTTAGCTTTAGAAGCTTCTCTATAGGAATTTTAGAACAATTCTGGAAGGCATTCAGAAACTATCCAGAGCCATTCTCAAGAGGGCCCTTTTCTAACCACGCTGGACAAGTCTCAAGGCCAGACTCATCTTCCAACATGCCTTTCTCCTGTCTCAGGAGGGATGCACGGTCTTTCTCAGGTATCTGCTAGTATCCGACAATTCCTTCCACCAGCATTCCCTTGGGTTTGGACAAAGGAATCGTCACCATTTTTCCTGGGAAACCTCAAACAGGATTTCCAATGGCCTATTCTGATATCCTAGAATTCTTGAGAAGGGTATTCAAATATTACAATGTGGCAGTGAATTTTCTTTGTAGCCTTCTATATTTCTTAATGTGCATCATTAACCATCTACTGTGAATTGGAAACAGTTGAAGAAGAACAAAAATTTTAGATATAGATTGCAAAATCAATCTCAAGTAATGAATTTATTTTCTTTTCAGTACATTTCCTCTTAAATTGTATTCTCTTGTCTTCTGATATTTTTTCTTTAGAGTAGTTAGTACATTATTGTAGTCCACTTGCTTTCTCCCCATGTTCCTTTCCATATTCTTTTTCTTAAAAATAAATTTGAAGAATAATATGAATTTTAAGTGCCTGTGAAATTATTCTATATGTTAATATATACATAGTTTGAACACATATTCAGAATAGCTGTTTTGTATTTATCAATTTGAATTACCAAACACTTTTGATTTCCCAGTTTGTACAAGATACTATGCTAAATGTTGAAATACCATGCCAGCCTTTTGGGGACCCCAATCTAGTTATTATAATTCATAAGATACAGCATGGCAGAGGGACATGGACTTGAATTTAGATAGATTTGAACTCTTCTTAGATCTGCCATTTACAACCTCTGATCTAGGGCAAAATAGCTATTATTATTCAGGCTGCTGATAAAAAGTGACATAAATGTGCAACTCGTGGACTGGAGGGAAGTAACTAGTTCTGACTATAGTGAGAATGGATTTCAAAATAGTTGATAAAGAAATGGAATTAGAGAGCAGTTTTGAAACATGGGTAGGACTGCCAAAGGTGGAACTGGGTCAGGGTCAGGAGAGGAAACTATTTCTTGGTTTATAAATGAAATATCCAAAGTTTGAAAGTATTTGTCTTATTATTTTACTTAAACATTTAATTGGCCCTAGCTGGTTTGTCTCAGTGGATAGAGTGTCAGCCTGCAGGCTGAAGGGTCCTGGGTTTGATTCCAGATAAGGGTTGTGGGCTCCATCCCTAGTAGGGGCGTGTAGGAGGCAGCCGATCAATGATTCTCTCTCATCATTGATGTTTCAATCTCTCTCTCCTTCTCCCTTCCTCTCTGAAATCATTAAAAATATATTAAAAACATTTAATTAATATAAATGTTATTTTATGACTACATGTAAATATGCCATTTTATTATTTATATTTTATGAACTATCTAATTGAATATGCTGTGAAAATGTTATGATCTCACAGAACCCAAAGTATATACATTTTAATCTCACTATTGTATATAATTAACTGAAAATTACTTTGAAATAATTGAGAAATTCTACACATTAGTCCCACTTTTATTCAGTAAATTCTTTTTACTGAGTCTTGCATAGCCTTACGTCCATTTTACTGGCTTCTCTCAAACAGGGCTTAACTCTTTTTTAAGCAGAATGCTTCACAATCTGACAAATAGCTTAGACACCAGGGAAATCTTTTCTTGCCATTGCTCACAATCCCTCTAGAAATTGTGCTCCCAAATAAATGTGGTAATTTTTTCAAATGTTCCTTAATCTTGTTCCTAAATATTAAATACAATAAGATAGTTGCTAATCAGGGGCCTTGTGGATTCAAAAGAAAGGACAGGTCAGCCTGTACTTGTCAAGCCTAGAGCAGCAGCGCCCCAAGTGGGAGGAGGAAGGGTTGTGCACTCCAGGAATTGCTCAACCCATTGGGATAAAGCCCAAAAATATGAGAACTGTTGTTTACATATTTTAATTTTTTAAAAGTCTATTTATATAAGTTTCATGTGCATAGTTTATTAGAATAATAACATATGTATGCAATTTGTAAATAAATACATCTACATATGTTGGGAGGATATACTCAGTTATTTCTAAATGCTAGGGGTGTGCAATTAACAACACTGGCCTGGGGGGTGAAACACCATTCCCACTTCTTTTTCAGAGCACAGCATCAGGTCCAAGACAGCCTGGATTTTCTCATCCTGTGGACTGTGGGTCCAACCCCTAGTGTCCTTGACAAAAGCTGCTATAGTCAAGGAGAAACACTGCACACGGAGAAGTAATGCCCTTTAATCTTACGCTCGGGGGTCTCTGCTAGGGTTGCTTGCATAGCACGAACACCCAAACCTACAATGTCACTTAGCACATCTTTTATGAGAAACCAGGTGAATTTCTGAACTGGATTTGGATTTTCATACTTGCTTCACAGTTGTAGGCTATTTTTTTCTTTTAAAACAACAACAGAAGTGCTCAATATCTCTTGACTGATTCTTTACAGAGAGGAAGGGAGAGACATAGAGGGTTAGAAACATCGATGAGAGAGAAACATCGATCAGCTGCCTCCTGCACATCTCCTACTGGGGATGTGCCCGCAACCCAGGTACATGCCCTTGACCGGAATCGAACCCGGGACCCTTCAGTCCGCAGGCCGACGCTCTATCCACTGAGCCAAACCGGTTTCGGCTATTTTTTTCTTTTAAAACAACAACAGAAGTGCTCAATATCTCTTGACCCTGGTTTTAGTAAGTATTATTGTACTGTTTTGACTTACCAGTTTGAAATTGACAATGGCAAATAATCAATAGTAACTTCATAATGAAATGAAGTGACTGCTGCCATTTATTGAATAATTTGCATCTCATAGAAAATATAATGGATGATGGTGACAGGCTTCTTTTTTTTTTAAATTAAATCTTTATTGTTCAGATTATTACAGTTGTTCCTCTTTTTTCCTCCCATAGCTCCCCTCCACCCGATTCCCACCCCACCCTCTGCCCTTCCCTCCCCCGCACTGTCCTCATCCATAGGTGTACAATTTTTGTCCAGTGTCTTCCTGCACCCCCCCACACCCCTTTCCCCCCGAGAATAGACAGTCCACTCCCTTTCTATGCCCCTGATTCTATTATATTCACCAGTTTATTCTGTTCATCAGATTATTTATTCACTTGATTTTTAGATTCATTTGTTGATAGATGTATATTTGTTGTTCATAATTTGTATCTTTACCTTTTTCTTCTTCTTCCTCTTCTTAAAGATACCTTTCAGCATTTCATATAATACTGGTTTGGTGGGGATGAACTCCTTTAGCTTTTTCTTATCTGTGAAGCTCTTTATCTGACCTTCAATTCTGACTGATAGCTTTGCTGGGTAAAGTAATCTTGGTTGTAGGTTCTTGATATTCATCATTTTGAATATTTCTTGCCACTCCCTTCTGGCCTGCATAGTTTCTGTTGAGAAATCAGCTGACAGTCGTATGGGTACTCCCTTGTAGGTAACTGATTGTTTTTCTCTTGCTGCTTTTAAGATTCTCTCTTTGTCTTTTGCTCTTGGCATTTTAATTATGATGTGTCTTGGTGTGGTCCTCTTTGGATTCCTTTTGTTTGGGGTTCTCTGCGCTTCCTGGACTTGTAAGTCTATTTCTTTCACCAGGTAGGGGAAGTTTTCTGTCATTATTTCTTCAAATAGGTTTTCAATATCTTGCTCTCTCTCTTCTTCTGGCACCCCTATAATTCGGATGTTGATACGCTTGAAGTTTTCCCAGAGCTCCTTACACTACCTTTATATTTTTGGATTCTTTTTTCTTTTTGTTTTTCCGGTTGGGTGTTTTTTGCTTCTTCATATTTCAAATCTTTGACTTGATTCTTGCAATCCTCTAGTCTGCTGTTGGAACTCTGTATAATATCCTTTATTTCAGTCAGTGTATGCTTAATTTCTAGTTGGTCCTTTTTCATAACCTTGAGGGTCTCACTAAATTTATTGGCAGTTTCTAGAAAATTCTTGAAAAACCTTATAAGTGTGGTTTTGAACTCTATATCCAGTAGTTTGCTTTCTTCCATTTCTGTCATTTGTGACCTGTTTCTTTGTTTCCACATTTTTTATGCTTCCCTGTGTTGATAGAGTGGCTTTGTGTGCTAAGTGTCCTATAGGGCCCAGTGGCTCAGCCTCCCCAATTACCTGAGGTGGACACTCTTGGTGCACCCCTTTGTGGGCTTTGTGCAGTCTTGTTGTAGTTAAGCCTTGATTGTTGTAGGTATCACTGGGAGGAATTGACCTCCAGGCCAATTGGCTGTGAGAATCAGCTGTGTCTGCAGTGGGAGAACTTCTGTGCTGGAGACACCCTTATAGGGCAAGACTTGCTTCAGTGGTGCTTTGGTGCTCAGTGAGTCTGCCCCCTGAGTGTGTTCCTTATGGATCTCAGGAGTTGTAATCTGGATGGTCCCACTCTGACCACTGCGTACACTGACTCTTGGATCTTTAAGAAGGTGCTAATTTAGCCTCTGCCCGAGGCTACCCAGCAGGAGCTACGGAGAGATCTGCAGATTCCTCTTCTTTGTTTGGGGTTTGGAGGTGCCCAAATGAGGCCCAGCTGTAAAGCAATGCAAGCTGCTGTGGGGTCTTGGGCCTTCTTTTGGAAGTTCTGGGTCTCTCTGACCCAGCTGCAGTTTGTTAGGTAATTTTCAGATTGCAAAGGGCCAGGCCTTTCATATGCAAAAGCCTCTGTGCACAGCTTGGGTGGGGCAGGGTCTCAGGGGATCAACAGGGTGGAGCAAGCAGCTATGGTTGCTCCTCAGTCCTACCCTAAGAGGCCCCGCGTCTCAGTGTCCCAGTAATCACCACAAGCACCTCTGAGAGAAAGCTGCCCTCGAGTTCCGACCGATGCCAGACAGTCCAGTTTCTCCCCGTATGAGTCTGGGTCCCCAGAGACTCGCCCAGAGCTGGAGTTCAGAGCAGTTGGGAGCTTGAGACTCCCTCCCGATTGAAAAAGACAACCGTGTCCTCATTTGCCAGCCCTTTCCATGTGCGCCTCTGTACCTCTGCACTTTACTTCCGCACCTCCTCTGAGTTTCAGTGCTTTTCTCTTTCCTTCTAGTTGTAGAATTTCCACTCAGCCAGCCTTCCTGTGGTTCTGGATGATGTCCGTTTTGTCTTTTAGTTGTATTTTTGAAGTGGTTGTGCTAGGCAGCAATTTCCGGTGTTTACCTATGCCTCCATCTTGGTTTCTCTCGTGACAGGCTTCTTTTACATGCCTTGGCTCCAGAAGAGGAAAATTTTAATCTCAGATGCAGTAACATTGTTAACTTTTCTTATGCTTAGCCTCAGGCCAATACCACTCCCCCCATACTCTCTCTCTCTCTCTCTCTCACACACACACACACACACACACACACACACACACAGACACACACACACTGCTGCAAAAAAACATATATAGGCTGTTGAGGAGATAGCCTCTCAATTAGGGGAATGAAAGATGTTCTGGTCATTTCTTTTTTCTGAGTATATTTTGGTTAATCTAAAAAATGTGGGTTTTTTTTTTTAACCAATGCTTATATTAAAAATGACTTTAGGACATATTTCATTACAGTAAAGATGACTAAATCTCTCTTTTTCTGATAAAGCATTTTGTAAAGACTCATAGTTACCATTCTTTAATCCAACTTTCAACCTCTAGAAGTATAGCAATAGGAGAATAAATAGTGTGTACTGACCTCCATAAAACACCTGACATTTAGGGATTATTTTTATAAAATATTGAAGTTGACATCCTGTTCTTATCATCTATCCCTAGCTCTGAAAAATGTGTTACTGTCAGACTATTTTGGTTAAACTGAGTTCTCTGGTCAATTGTGTGTGTGTGTGTGGGGTGGGGGGGGCGGGGGGGCAGGGGGGGGTGTTAAAAGGAGGAGGAGGGGCCAGGGGTGTCCTATCATCCTATTATCTCTAATTTTAATTTAAGCAATCCTTTGAGTGACTAGTACCTTAAAAAATAAATCTTGGAAGAATCAAACATTTAGCCTAATGAAACATTTAATACTCTTTCTGATCCTGTTTTCTGGCTTTTCTGAGAAAATTTAGCAGCATAGGCAGTGATCGCTTGGAGTTGGGTAGAAATGCATGAGTTAGAAAACAGGACCCAGCATTAACTAGCCTTATTTAATGAGTAACAACCTCTAGGTCATAGGTCTTTTGTGAAGACAAAATGGAAATATGCGGATTCAAAACTTTACCCAGCATCTGGCACATCAGTGAGCCCTCTGTGGGAGATGGCTACTAATAGTGATGCCGTGCTAATCTGACCGCGTTCCTCAAACAGGACTGTACACTCTTCTGGGACAGTGAGAGAAAGATTGTGAGAAATTAGCAACATGGTAGTAGTAGTCTCCCCTTATTCTCAGGGGATATGTTCCAAGACCCCCAGTGGATGCCTGAAACCAATGATAGAACCAAACCCTGTGTCTATACTATGTTTTTTCCTATACGTTCACACCTTTTCACTTAAAGGCAGCCCTTTATGGCTTTTCTTGGCACATCTGAATCCCAAGCCTTTCCACTCTTGGGCTTTGGGCCATTCTTAAAATAAAACAGGGTTACTAGATATCACAATAGTTGATCTGATAACAAAGAAGGCAACTAAGTGACTAAGGACCAGGGACCATCTACCGTGTGGATGCACTGGGCAAAGGGGTCATTCACACCCCGGGGGGCTGCAGCAGAAAGGCGAGAGATTTAATCACATTACTTAGAATAGCGTACAATTTAAAACTTATGAATTGTTTATTTCTGGAATTTTCCATTTAATATTTTCAGATCAGAGTTGATCACAGGTAACTGAAACTGCACACAGTGAAGCCATGGCAAAGGGGAAATACTGTAGTGTTTGTATTTTGGAAAAAGACAATCTCCCTTCTAAATGTTTATTCTCCTCCCATCAGTAGTTTTCAGCCCCATGGTTCAGAAAAGGAGCAAGCTACGCTCTAACTGGTTTGGCGCAGTGGACAGAGTGTCAGCCTGCGGACTGAAAGGTCCCAGGTTTGATTCCAGCCAAGGGCATGTACCTTGGTTGCGGGCACATCCCCAGTGGGAGGTGTGCAGGAGGCAGCTGATCGATATTTCTAACTCTCTATCCCTCTCCCTTCCTCTCTGTAAAAAAAATCAATAAAATATATTTAAAGAAAAAGAAAAGGAGCAAGCTATTCTCAGAAGTTAAAGTGTTTTATGAATGTCATTCCCATGGAAACTTCTGAGGAAAAGAAGTCATGCTGATCAAGGTAATTGATTGTTAGAATCAGATACGAAAGTCAGCGCTCACTGCTTTTCAATTTGTGTCTGCCCCTTTCACACCCATCCAGGATTCAGCCAGGCCATCACTTGTTCTGGCATGACTCCTAAGAAATTAGAAAGATACCTAGCCTATCTATGTTTCCAAGCAGAATGTCTTTATTCCTGCTAATCTCTAATAGATCACTTCACAGATCTTCTTCATAATGTACATACATGCTTTTGCACTTGTAGTAAACCTTTGGGCCAATAGACAAAAAGTTCTTACAAAAATGTCATAATTGAATATAGTTTTGTCATTATTTTCAGCAATCACAATAAAAGAACATTTAAATGTGTCAAATAAATACCTTAGGGAGTGGTTATCCATATCAGAATTCCTTTATCATTAGCTTCTTCTTTTTTCTTTTTTGTTAATCCTCACCGAAAAATGTTTTTTTCATTGATTTTTAGAGAGATGAAAGGGAGGAGGAGAGTCATAGAGACAGAAACATCAATGTGAGAGAGACACATTGATTGGTTGTCTGCAACCAAGCCACGTGCCCTTGATCACAATCGAACCTGGGACCCTTCAGTCCAAGGGCCAACTCTCTATCCACTGAGCCAAACTGGTTAGGACTAGCATTAGCTTCTTGAAGAAAACAAAGGGTTGGCAGAGAAGCGTGAAGATAAAATGTCAGAGCTCTTGAGCAATAAAGCAATGGAAAAATAATTCAATTTAACAAACTTTTTTTTTCATATAGTCCTTTAGGGCAGATTTACCTCTGGATCCTCCTGGGCCTGTTTGTTTATTTGTTTTAATAATATTAAAGAGTTTCTTTTTTCATATATCTAAAACAATTCAATACAGAAACAAGATCACTATGCCAAAAAGAGAAATAGTTGAAGTACCTTTATAATGTCTTTTACATGTGAAATGAAACTAGCCCCTGTCCCATTAGGGACAAAGACAAACAGAAAACACTGAAATAAGAGGAGTTATTGTAAAGACGGAGAAAGATGAAGTTTCTGCTTTCTCATTTGGCTTTTTAGTCAACATCTGTAACTGAAGTCGGCCACTAGATTAGCTCTAGAGCAGTGGTTGTCAACCTTCTGGCCCTTTAAATACAGTTCCTCATCTTGTGACCCAACCATAAAATTATTTTCGTTGCTACTTCATAACTGTAATGTTGCTACTGTTATGAATCGTAATATAAATATCTGATATGCAGGATGGTCTTAGGCGACCCCTGTGAAAGGGTCGTTTGACTGCCAAAGGGGTCGCGACCCACAGGTTGAGAACCGCTGCTCTAGAGTCTGGTGGTGGTTAGATTAGTCTTCAGTGAGCCTGGGCACAGACCTTGCACTCAGCTGTGCTCCCCTGTGTTGCTTTTGGACTAGATTAAAACAACAGTGCAGAATTTCTCCCTGCTGGAGTTTATAGATTTTTGTAGCTCTGCTGGTCAGCGGGCTATCTGTTTGCTTCCAGGCCACATCAAGTTACTGATTCAGATGAATTAGGTCATAGACTATGATGTACCATTCAACCCAATATTTCTTTCTTTTTTTCTATCTGAATTTTTGTAATCAATCACAAAAGTGAACACATAATTATAGGCCTTTAACATGAATCTTATAGAGTACAGAAGAAAAATATCATCAAAAGCAGCAGTTTTCAGCCATATTTTTACCATGGTACGTGTTAAGAAAAACATTTTATATCTCAACTCAGTACATGCAAATTAGATATAGATATAGATACATATGCGATATTGTGATTTATAATCAGAAATAGACATGTGGTCTTCAACTCCGTTTCTGGCACAGAACCTCTTAACCCCTTGGGATTTCCCTAAGTAATGAGAGCAATAAAGGTATCTTTTGTCATGTTAATGAGGTGACTTGGTTACCTGCCACACAGGGGAGAGGGCCTGGGGGTTGAATCCATCACCAACTGCCCATGAGTTAACCATTCATGCCTCTGTGCTGAAGCCTTCAGAAAAACCCAAAAGAATGAGTGAAGCCCCAACCGGTTTGGCTCAGTGGACAGAGCGTCAGCTGCGGACTCAAGGGTCCCAGGTTCGATTCCGGTCAAGGGCATGTACTTTGGTTGCAGGCACATCCCCAGTAAGGAGTGTGCAGGAGGCAGCTGATTGATGTTTCTAACTCTCTATCCCTCTCCCTTCCTCTCTGTAAAAAATCAATAAACTATATTTTTTTAAAAAAAGAATGAGTGAACAAAGGTGAGAATAGCACATCTGGAGAGGGCATGGAAGCGCCTTGTCCTTTCCCCATACCTTGTCCTTCATCTCTTCCATCTGGCTGTTCCCAAGTATATCCATTCATAATAAAACTGTGATCTAGTAACTAAAATGTGTCTGAGCTCTGTGAGCCACTCGAACAAATTAATCAAACCCAAGGAAAGTTACGGGAACCTCTGATCTATAGCCAGTGGGTCAGAAGCACAGGCGATGTATCCTGGATTTGCAATGGTGTCTGAAGGGTTTGGGGGCAACAATCTTGTAGGACTTTCCTGTGGGATCTGACTCTATCTCTGGTCGGCAGTGTCAATTGAGTTAAATTGTAGGACACCCAGTTGGTGGGCCAAGAATTGCTTGGTGATGTGAGGAATCCCCCACCCCCAAAACATTGGGATTGGGCCCAGGAACTAAAAAAGAGCATGTACCCTCACACACCCAGATAATGTGAAAGAAAGGTTTCATAAAACAGTACTTATTCTTACTGCAGGCAAAGCACTCCAATGTCTTCTGATCTATGTTATTTTATGTTTTCCTAGATGGTTGGGAGCCATTCATGAATCATAACCTGACGTTGAAAAACTCCCCTTCTCAGGAGAGTCCCTAGAACTTGCCTCTCTGGCTGAGAATCTGCTGAGTTTGTCACTGTTTGTACCCAGGCTAAAGCCTTTTTTGTTCTGGTAAACATTTAGATACTTTCTGTATGTCAGAAACCAGTAGGAAACAGATTTTTGTTACCTCCACAATAGTGAATATGTCCAGAGACTTAGGCTTGAAGTCTGCGTATCTGTATTCAAGTAATTTTTACACCAATACTTCTTGACTACATGATGATGAGCTTGTTAAACATACTGTGAGCTATGGGGGGAAGTTCAACATGCTTTAGGATAAAAATTAACATTATCTCTGCTGCTTCCAGAATGACACTGGCAAATATGCTGCATAGGCAAGAGGCACTGGAGAAAGGGATGTTGGTGACTTGTCTGATGTCAATTTAACACAGCCATTGAAGGTGTACAGTTCCCATTTCATCCTCTCGGGGACAGACAAGACTCCTCCCACCCCCATTTTCTAGCTGTTTTTAATCTTGCAGTCTATGTGCAGTCCATGGTTAGAAATCAGCTTTTATAGAGAGCTGCGTGTGCAGTTGGCGACCAGAATTGGAAGCGCTCCTGTCTGCCACAGCAGAAATGCAGAGGCAGATGTGGTGCTTTGATGAAGGTTGGACTCAGAAAACTGGGGGTTGTAGGTTCCACTCCTCATGGATTATGGTGTCTTGGGAAAAAAGCGTTTAACTTCTCGGAGCCCCAGGTTAGTAAACAAACAGGGTGCATATCATATGCCAAGTATGGTGCTAGATTTTGAAGGTAAAGACACTAACATATAATACATACCCCTAAAATGAAGGGATAATACTCTAATACTGTCCTCATAGTATTATTGTCAGAATTAAAAGAACAAACAGGAAATATCCAGCACAATGTTTTACCAGTGTTAGGATTATTTGTTTGTCTCTTTTTGTATTTGACTGTGAAACAGAACACATTTAGGAAAGTGCAAAAAAATTTATGTTCAGCAAAATGAATTATTTAAAAGCAAACACTCATGTAACTGTCACCCAGATACAGAAATAGAATACGTATTGCTATTATCCCAGAAATGCCTACTTGCTTCATCCATTCAGAACCTACTAAAGGTAGCCACTCACATACTGTTTTACTTTTCTTTATATGTTTGTGGGTGGGTTTTTTTTTTTACAGTTTGATTTAGGCTGGCTTTGCAGTTTATATACAATCTGTTCTCGCTGGCTTTTTTTACATGTCACATTATTTTGTAAATTATCCACATTGTCAATGTGAGTTGTTGTTAATTTGTTTTTGTATAATATTCAAGTGAATAAATATATCACATTTTCAATTTTAAATCACTCAATCACTGATGAACATTTGGTTTGTTTCCACGATGTGCCTATCATACAAAATGCTGCAATGAAAATTCTTATACATGTCTTCTGTTACATCTAAGCCTGCATCTCTGTAGAGTACATACTTAGAAGAATTGCTGGATCAGAGGACGTACGTATCCTCGCTCCTGCTGGATAATGTCTGTTTGCACCAATTTACACTCAGGTAAGAATTGCTTTTGCACCACTCCTTACCACTCTTGGTATTGTCAGACTCTTCATTTGAACTATTCCACTAAGTATGTAGATCTCACTTTAGCTTAAACCTCACATCCCTGATTACTAATAAGATCGAGCACCTCTATCAGCCATTTGGCTTACCTCTTATGTAAAATGCCTGTTTAAAATTTTGACCCTTTTTTTTTCCCTATGTTGTCTGCCTTTTTCTAATGCTCTGGATAGGATCACTTGGCTAGTATAAATAATATAAATGTTATGCAAATGATGTCTCCCAGTCTGTCCCTTGTTGTGTAATCTCTTACTAATGAGCAGAAGTTCATAATTTTAATATTAGTCTACTGTGTCAATCTTTTTATTTTAAGTGCTTTTCTTTGTCCCAACAATATTTTCTGAAAAGAGCTTTTCCCTCTCTGCACTCCAGTGCTACTTTGTGATAAATTGAGAGTCCGTATATAGGTGGGTCTGTTTGTGTGCTCTCTTTCTGATTCCATTGATCTAATGCCTATCATTGCAACAATCCATACATTTCCTATATCCTTACTAATTTCTATCTATTTATTTAATCAGTTAACTGGAAAATGTATGTTACAATTTCTCAATACCATTGTGGATTTATCCATTTCACTGTAACTTTATCAATTTTTGCTTTATATGCTTTTGAGTCTAAATTATTAGATACATACAAATTTTCATTTGTTTTAATTTCTTGTGAATTCAACTTTTTACCATACTAAAATGTCCTTCTTTATTTTTAGTAATTGAAATGTAAACTTTTGTTTTTATATCTTCCATGTCCTTATTTCCTAAATGTGCTTCTTGTAAACAGTACCTAGTTGTAATTGTTTGAAAATCTTTGCCTTTTAATTGGATCACTTAGGTCACTTGCATTTATTATAATTGTGCATTCGTTAGTTTATACCATTGTCAATCTATTGCCTTTCTGCTCCTAATTCACCCTTCACTGCTATGTTTGTGATATTGGAACACTTCTTCCTTGACAGCTTGCATGATGTTAAGCTTCATCAGCAGAGACCACCAGAGACACAAAGAAGAAGGATGCAAAAGACAAAGCAGATAGCATCCCTCCCTGGACAGCTCCCTTTGTCACCGAGAGGGAGGCTCCCCAGTGAGTTCGTTTTGGAGCACCGCACTGGATTCTCTCAGGATTAACCACCCCCTTCTCTATGCCATTTCTAGTGCTGAACTTCTCACACGGCATTCTAATTCATCTGGGTGTCACACTGTCTCCACCACTCGGATAATTCTTCCTTAAGAATAGGGTTTATGTGTTTGTTACCTCTATTCCTCAGTGCTTAGCACTGTCCTGGACAGCAATAATAGTTTCTGCCTTATTATATGTTAGAGATTGTCTATTGTGTTTGAATATAGTGGATGTTTGGTCAACGTTTGTTGCTAAAATAGTAAATTATTATTCCCATTTTCAGGAGGAGTAACTGAGGATCACAAAAGGAAAATAACTTGCTGAAGGTCACATAAGTAGGAAATGGCATGGTCACATTTAAACATAGACATGTCTCTTTCCTCTATTCTGTGCTCACTAAGATACAAGGATGGATCATGCCAAGGGACCTGGTGTTATTTTGTTGCTTACAAATCCTCTGTTGGAGTTGAATTCAATAGTAGGAAATAAGAGTGTCTTACCACTCTTTGCCGCATCTACTGCGAAGATAAAGACCATTCTCAGCAATCAGACTGTGGACATCCCAGAAAATGTGGACATCACTCTGAAGAGATGCACTGTTATTGTGAAGGGCCCCAGGGGCACCCTGCGGAGGGACTTCAACCACGTCAATGTAGAGCTCAGTCTCCTCGGAAAGAAGAAGAAGAGGCTCCGGGTTGACAAATGGTGGGGAAATAGAAAGGAACTGGCCACAGTTCGCACTATCTGCAGTCATACACAGAACATGATCAAGGGAGTTACACTGGGCTTCCATTACAAGATGAGGTCTGTGTACGCTCACTTCCCCATCAACGTCGTTATTCAGGAGAATGGTTCTCTTGTTGAAATTAGAAATTTCTTGGGTGAAAAATACATCCGCAGAGTTCGGATGAGGTCAGGCGTTGCTTGTTCAGTATCTCAAGCCCAGAAAGATGAGTTGATTCTTGAAGGAAATGACATTGAACTTGTATCAAATTCAGCTGCTTTGATTCAGCAATCCACAATAGTTAAAAACAAGGATATCAGGAAATTTTTGGATGGTATCTATGTTTCTGAAAAAGGAACAGTTCAGCAGGCTGATGAATAAGATCTAAGTTGTCCAGCTATAGAAATACCGAGATGCCGAATGATTTGTCACACTTGTTTGTGAAACTATAAAGATGTACAATAAAGGTCTTGTATTGATTTGAAAAAAAAAAAAAGAGTGTCTTACCTAGCACTATGTGCCAATATATTTATACTAGAGGCCTGGTGCAAGAAGTTCGTGCACAGCTATACCTATTACTCAACTCATAAAAATTACCCCATGTACTGATCACATTCTCCTGCAGTTGGTGGCTATCATCTTATGCATATCTTTAGTTTTTATATATATACATATTAGAATACTGTACAATATACAGTATATTTTTCATGAAGTCATACTTATGTAAGTATTATTCTTCAGCAAATAGTTGAGTATCTACTCTGTGCCAACTACTCTTAAGTACAGAGGAAATAGTAGTGACATAATAAAACTCCTGCTCTCATAAAATTTAATTTTGAAGTAGGGAGACAGACAATAAAGCATAAACTAAGCAATATATATCTGGTAGTACATGGTAAGGGCTAAAGAGTGATGGGGATGTGGAAAAAGATG
This sequence comes from Myotis lucifugus, assembly GCF_000147115.1. Taxonomy (NCBI): domain Eukaryota; kingdom Metazoa; phylum Chordata; class Mammalia; order Chiroptera; family Vespertilionidae; genus Myotis; species Myotis lucifugus. Next base: position 801,125 of record NW_005871260.1, on the reverse strand, counting down.
AAGTCCTCTTTTATGAAGAGATATTTGAGCAGATATCTACTGGTAAAAGAGTGATGTCTTACATTAAAACAACAACAACAACAACACTCTTGCCACTGTGGAGAGTAGGTGGCAGTGGCTACTCTGTTGCTAAACGTCCAGATGAGAGATAATGGTGGCCTGCATTGTTGAGGATGTAATAAGTGGTCAGATTTTGCTTGTATTTTGAAGGTAACATTTATATTTTTAAGATAAATGGTCTATAACTTTCTTTTCTTGACTTGTCCCTACTTTCAGAATCAGATTCATTGGCCTCATAAAATGATCTGGGCAGCTTGTCTTCCACCTTTAGGACAAATTGCATCGAATAGGAACTAACTTTTCTATGAAAAATTAGTAGAACTCACTGTAAAGCCAGTCAGGCCTGGGATTTTTAAAACAGTAAATATTTTCTTCAAATTCCCACTTTTTAATTTTAATATCTTATTTTTCTTAGAATTATGCCACTTCATCTAAGTTTTCAAATTTCTTAGCATACACGTGGTTATATTGTTGTGTCTGCATTTTTATCCCTTTTTATTCTGTATTTTATTCATTTTTATACTCGTATTTATTAGTCTTGCATGAATATCTTATTAAAATTTTTGAAGAACAAGGTCTGGGTTTTTTTTAATGATTAATTTTTATTGTCATTGTCATCTTTGTCTATTTTAGAGTGTCATGTAGCTGAGAAGATAAGAGGTATTTCTCTACTTTTTGTTTTTCTAGGTGTTCTCTAATGATCCCCCCACACCAACCTTTAACATTGAATCTTAGCAAATATGTTCTCATGGCTCACAAGTCCAATAGTACAAAACATTTTATAGTAGGAACCTGACCTCTCATATTTGTTCCCATATATTCGATTCTTACTGTGGTTCTGTAATACTCTTTTTAGTTTCACATGTGCTATTCCAGAGTTTCTTTATGCCTATACTAGTATA
>NW_005871260.1:752661-800063 GCF_000147115.1 Myotis lucifugus | reverse complement strand
TACTCAAATTGTCCCTACGGGCAGGAGTTTGACCTACCAGGAGTTAGACGTGTGCTGACCACCAGGGGGCAGCATGGAACATGGCAGGCATCAGCGATGCAGTGCTGGCAGCGGGTGGCAGTGGAGGTGCTGCTGACCTCGATGGGCCCCAATTAGAGCAGGACTGCAGCAGGATGGTGGAGCAGGTGAGCAGGCAGTGCCAGGCCAAGGTGGGTGTGAAGGGAGGCCCTGGCCCGTGGCGGCAGCAGGCAGCCAGGGGAAGGCAGGCCCCGGCAGGCAGCTGGCAGCCACTAGGGACCCTACCCGTGCAAGAATTTTGTGCATTGGGCCTCTAGTATATCTATGGTCTAATTTTCCTACTTTTCAGTGAGGAATGGGGAGACAGACAATAATGGTTGCAGATTATAAATGCTCATCTGTATCTTTTTCTTTATTTACTTATTTATTTTTTTAATTGTGTTGTCTTTTTATTGTTGAGTTTAAGAGTTCTTGGTTTTTTTTTTAATCCTCACCCAACTATATTTTTCCATTGATTTTTAGAGTGGAAGGGAGGCAGGGAGAGAGAGAGAGAGATGTGAAAGAGACACATCAATTATTTGCCTCCCACATGAGCCCTGACCAGGGCTGGGGCTTGAGCCTACAACCAAAGTACGTGCCCTTGACTGGAATTGAACCCTGGACCCTTCAGTTTGTGGGCAATGCTCTATCCACTGAGCCAAACCAGCTAGGGATATACCTTTCTTTTTGATTTAGTAATATAGTTTATAGGTTTCCACAACAGTACATTAAATTCTTTCTAATTTTTTAACTGCTGTGTAATATTATATGTATCTTGTTTAATCATTTTCCTATCGATAGCCTTCTGAGTCGTTTCTCATCTTTTGTTGTTATACGTATTGTTTGTAACAGATATCACTTGGGCCTTTTCAGCCTCACCAGGGTCTTTGTCACTATTTCCCCCTACCTCAGCGGTTCTCAACCTGTGGGTCGCGACCCCTTTGGGGGTTGAACGACCCTTTCACAGGGGTCGCCTAAGACCATCGGAAAACACATATATAATTACATATTGTTTTTGTGATTAATCCCTATGCTTTATGTTCAATTTGTAACGATGAAAATACATCCTGCATATCAGATATTTACATTACGATTCATGACAGTAGCAAAATGACAGTTATGAAGTAGCAACGAAAATAATTTTATGGTTAGGGGTCACCACAACATGAGGAACTGTATTAAAGGGTCGTGGCATTAGGAAGGTTGAGAACCATTGCCCTACCTGCTCCTGTATGGCCTGTCCAGCAGGAGCTATGGCTCACTCCAACCAAACAGTGCCTGCTCCTTGCCAAAGACATGCGGCTTTCACCTCCTGACTTAGGGCTCCCCTGTTGCCACTGAGGCATAAATGCCTGAGGATAGGCTTAGCAACCATGCATTCAAACCAGAATTGCAAGAAAGTGAATCTTAAAGAGAATCACAGAAAGAATCTTAGAAGAAAGGGAGATGGGAGACAGAAAAAAAAAAAAGACCCACCTTTTCTCCTTCCCTCTATTCCACGGGCTATCCTTAAACACAGTAGCTCATAGACTCTTAGGATCTTACAAGATCAAGCCATGAGTCTGTTGGAAATCAGGTGGTAGCCTGCTCAGTAATATACCTTGTGCTGCCTTTCCTTGCTTCCCCGACTCTTTCCTCTTTTCTTTCACTTCTGGGCTTGCCTTCTTGGGTAAAGTAGCAAGATACAAGTGTTTGCCTCAGGCTCTGTGCTCTAGAGCACTCAGGCTAAGACTGCTGGAACCAGAAATAACCCTTGGAAGCAGACCCCTCAGGAAAGGATTTGGAGTTGTGTTTCTCCCCAGTCTGATGGCAATAGGGGCCCTATTGCTAGTGGTGAGTGTAGGTGGTAATAACTCCTGCTTATAATAGCGACAAAATCACTAAAGCTTTCATCTAGGGTTAATTGGGATGAAGTGGTGGGGTGGGGTGTGGGAGGGGGGGATTGAGACTCTGGCATGTGCTATGGCTGTAGCACATCTCATGTCTCCGGATATGGGGACAATTATAAGCATAAGGATTATGGAAGAGACTGGGCCCTGTTCATGGCATTGGTCACCCAAATAATGGGTTACGTGAGCCAGTTGCCACTGTGGTAGTCTGAGGGCCCTGCTAGTTATTAAGCTGTGGTTTTTCAGCTCCAACCCCACTTCTGTACTTTGCTTTGTGATACTTTATGAACAGTGGCCAAGCAGCTAGCTCCCTGTTAGGTTTTTCCAAAAAGGAACACTAGAGGGAGACTGGGAGCCTGGAAAGGAGAAATAACCAGCCAGCACCTTTGGGCTTTGTGTTAAGTGCCTGCCATCATCACCCCTTCAGAAACACCGTCTTCCAGTCCCCATCCTCAGAGGCCAGCATCCGGCTACGTGGAGGCTCTTCAAGCTTCTAAGTTTTAATAAAAACTTGTTCCCCAGCTCTTGGGATGGCAGTATTATTTCTGTGTTCTCTCAATTTTTTTCCTTTTTCCTTTTCAGTCTTTCAATATCTATTTAACTAATTCTTTATGATACACTGTCTCTGATCCACAACTGAGTCAAAGAAATTGAAAGGATTATCCTTTCCAGAGATTAGGGATGTAATTCGTTATCTTGCACATCTGGAAGTGGTTCTAATCGTTTCCTTGGTTGATTGATAGAACTTGGGTTCAATGGTGACATGTATTTATTGAGCAGGAGAGGCAGAAATTTCCCCAATAATGCGGAGGAAGGAATTTAAAGGTTTCAGAGGATGGGTATGGTGGAGTGGATTTATCATAAGAGACATGTACACTAACCCCCCACCCTCGTGACATCATCCTGGATGCCTCAGGGGATCCTTCCTTCACTAGGTCATTAAGCAACACACTGGTGAGACAGCCTCAGTATCACAGAAAAGCTCAGTAGTCTTTGTCCTCTGTAAGCCAGGCAGGATGACGTGAGAATCTGCCATTGCCACGGGTCCCCTGATTTCAACTGGATGCTAGGATCCCAATAAAGCCGAGCTAAATAGAAACACTGACCTCTGAGAGACATAAGCATCACAGATGAAGAGATAATCAAAATGTTTGGCCATCAGCTACATAAATGATATACATTCTAACCAAGTGTTTCTTCATCTTTATAACATGAAAAAAAAAAATCCAGATCACGTATCCAAAAAACTGACTCAAGTCACCACAATGGAGAGTCAATGCCCCTCATCCAGCTGCAGACCTGTTCACAAGCTCAACAGGCTTTGATTGAAGAGGAGGGCGGGTCCTGTGAGAAAGTGCCCTGCCACTGGGCTACAATATATGCTGTAGATCTTCCTCTAAGCCAGTGGTCGGCAAACTCATTAGTCAACAGAGCCAAATATCAACAGTACAACGATTGAAATTTCTTTTGAGACCCAACTTTTTAAAACTTAAACCATATAGGTAGGTACATTGTTATTAACTTAATTAGGGTACTACTAAGCTGGCCTTTGCTAAAAACGTCCTCATTCTGATTGAGGTACGTTCGCTGAGGTCGACCCCTTCCAACTCTCCCATCCACACTCGTCTTGTATACTTGTTTCGTCTATCTCCTTTCGTTCATCCTCTCTATATGTCCAAACCATCTCAACATACCTTTCTCAATCCTCGACACTACATCTTCTTTCACTCCACAACGTTCCCTAAAATTAACTTAATAAACTTTACTTAAAGTTTTAAGTCAACTTCGCACTGTACGTGCGTGCCCGCACGTGGTATTTTGTGGAAGAGCCACACTCAAGGGGCCAAAGAGCCGCATGTGGCTCGTGAGCCGCGGTTCGCCGACCACTGCTCTAAGCTTTCCTCAAAGTGATGGCAGGAATTTACCATCATGACTGTGCACTGAAGGAAAGGAAATACTCTGACCTTGACCAATAAGCTTCTAGAGTAGTTTGGAAGAACGCTCAATTCCTGCAGCCACGAGGTAGACGGTGATGAAAATTAGGCCCTGGATCTGACTTAAGGGTGGCAGTGCTGCAAAGGACTGACTGTGCAAACTGAACAGATTTCCTGTGTAAAATACAGGACCTTGATAGAAAACGAGTAGGGTCCTGAGATCTGGAATTAGGGCATTTAGATAGGTGAGCCTGAGAATTCTCTAACACACAAATTCGTTTAATCTCTCTAAACTAGCAAAAGCAGACCCTTCCACTTGCTAGGGCAAGAGTCCTGGTACCTGGAGACTATGCAATGGCCTCAGCTATAGCAGGTGTCTCATAAAATGGTGCCAATTATTAGCACGAGCCCCCCCCCCTCCCCGCCCCCTAACCAATGCCCTAGGTCAGTGGTCGGCAAACTCATTAGTCAACAGAGCCAAATAATCAACAGTACTTCTTCAAAATAGACTCACCCAGGCCGAAAACCAACCTCTGCGCATGGGCCACAAAGTTTCAATCACACTGTACGTGCGCCCGCACGTGGTATTTTGTGGAAGAGCCACACTCAAGGGGCCAAAAAGCTGCATGTGGCTCGAGAGCCGCAGTTTGCCAACCACGGCCTAGGTAGAAAACTAGGGCCAGATTTCAGCACAGGTCAAATGAGAAAGTAGTCTGCTCCAGGAAGAAGTAGCTTGCATGTTGAGGGAATTGAACAATGTGGATCACATATACAGGCATGAACCAAGGGCACATGTGAGGGACCAGATCTTTAGAACATGGGACTGGGCAGGAGTGTAAACTATAGGACTAGATAGGGGATAATTCATGGCTATGGAGGCTTTCTTCTATGACTTGGGGCTCAGTATTTTGAGAAAGGCACCTGGCATGGATTTTTGAAGTCTGGATACAGCAATAGCCTATATTGAATTAAATAGTGATGCCAGAATTTCCTTGGCATGAGATTGGGAAAGTGTTCAGAGGACTCAAGGACGTGGGAATGCTAGAATGAACTTACTGTGTGAAATCTAAGGACCCACCAGCTAACAGTTTGTGAGAGGTCCTAAGGGGTGCCTCCTTTCTAAAGGCAACAAAATGTACCTGTGAAGGAGTCACCAATATCTTTGAGAAGTTTAATGGTTGCTGTCCTGTATAGGCTGGAGCTGAAGGTGTGAGATGCAGCATTGAAGTGTGCTCCTTGGAGTTCAGGAAGATGAGGGATTAAGACTTGGCAGAAGCCAGGTGGCAGCACTAAATCATCGGAGGCAAGACAGATCTAATTACCACAAGAGTAAGGTCAATGCATGACATAGTTTGCCTGGGACAGTTTTTGCCTGTTGTCCTAGTATAATTAGCAATAGTGCCAGATTTCACTCTCAACAGTGCCCTGGTTTTGACAATAAATCTTTGGTCACCTAGTAATGGACAGAAACAGTGGGATGATAATAAGGATGCCTTGATCCATAGGGACCTAGGGTGATGGCTAATAGGTCATAATGTTTCTAGAGTCAAAATAGACAGTAGGCTAGGGTTTATCCTGATTGGCAGAAAAACAATAGTTTTTAAAAAGGAATTTAAAAAAAGAGAGAGGTGGTGAGTAGTGGGCCGATGTCAGCTATTATTAAGAGGAAATTGCAATTTCTCATTCACTCCAGACCTAAGGCAGTTCACAGACCCAGAGCCAGCTGATAGAAGCAGAGGGTGTTTGCCCTTGAGGGCGTACCCTGCGATGTCATCACCCTAGTATGTACTTTCCAAACCTTCCCCAAAGAGACCTGTGATTTTTTTCCCAGACTATCTGTCCACTGGAGAAAGGAGAATATTCAGACTGTTTGAGGGCCAGTAACAAAGTGAAATTTATGCAGGCTAGTTGATATATAGAATCCTGGCCCAAGCCCATCTTACAGTGGGCCCAGTGAGACCACAGATCCAGCTTGCGGTAAATTTCCTGGTCCTGTAATTGGAAAAAATATTCTTGGCACAAGCAGACCTTTTACATTTGACCAAAGACTTGCGTAGTGAGAACCATAATGTCAGTAAGAGCCAAGTGCAAGTCCCTGAAACTGCCACTTACCCATGGCAAAGAGAGTACATCAGAAGCAGTACCATCCAAGAGGAATTTCAGAAATTAGTGCCACTCTATAAGACTGAAAGGATGCAAGGATGGTGCTCCCTATCAGGTCAAGGCTCAGTTCTTGGCTGGAAAAAAAAACATATGGATAGTGAAGGGTAATATTGGAATACCTTAAATCTGAACAGATGGTAGCCCCAATAGCAGCTGACATGCCAAATATGGTAGCTTTATTGGAGCAGATGGACATAGCCAGTGGTATTCAGTAGCCAACTATTGATGTGGTAACTGCGTTTTGCTCAGTCTTAATCAGTAGAAAGGATCAAAAGCAGTTTGCTTTTGCATGGCAAGGGCAAACTTACTGTCTTGACCCAGACCTAGGTCAACTTTCTTGCTCTCTGTCATAATGTGTCTGCATACTTAGTCATCTTGATATGTCATGAACCGTCACTGGTCCATTCGATTGATGACAACACGCTAATTGAATCTTGTGAGCAAGTAGTGGTAAGTGCCCTAAATGATTCCCTAGTACTAGAAAGTGGAAGACAGCCCCATGGCGAGACAGGAGCTTGCCATATTGGTAAAGTTTCCTGGACTGGGATATCCCCTTCTAAGATGAAGACTATATTGTTGCACCTCATACTTCTTGCCACAAGAAAAACAAGCACTGTGTTTGATGGGCCTTTGGACTTTGGAGGAACATGCTGTAATGCAGAATATTGCTTTGACCCATTTATTGGATGACTTGGAAGCCTTCCATTTTCTAAGAGACTTGGAGTGAGAGAAGATGTGCCCCTCAGGCCAATGAACCAGTCATTCCGTTTTGAGTACACAAGTCTTTTACATTTTTTTTTTACAGATTTATTCCTATGTACGTCATATTTTTGATGTTATTTAAAGTGGTGTTTTTATTTCAATTTCGGGTTATATACTGCTGTTATATAGAAATATAATTTATTTTCAGATATTATTTTATACCAGGCAAACTTGAGAAACTCATTTAGTTGATTTGATGACAGATATTGAATCTTTACCTCATTAGGTGTATATGTTTGTATTGCTATAAATATTTTTGAGATTTGTTATAGGGTCCAGTGAACTTAGATACAAGAATACAAACGATTTGATCCTTTTATGATTTGTTTCACAGGTTCAGAGTAGTGCTCTATGGGATTGTTAATTACTGAGGCAACTTGGTGAGGTTATTACGCATTACCCTGTGAATTATGTTTTTTTCCAATCTGCCTGGTGGGAACAGACACTATTGCCAGCCCCTTGTGAGTGCCAGGCACTATTCTCTAATGCTTGTTTTTGTTTGTTTTTATTCCTAAACTTGGTTGTTTTCTTCACATCGATGAACTGATGAGTACTTTGCCAAATAGTTGAGGGGGATTCTGCAGATGTCAGAGTTCTCTCTCTGTGAAGCTCTCTCGTGTTTAGTGCTCTGGTCTGCAAACTCTAGCTGTCTTTATCTACTCAGACTCTCAGTTCATGCTTGCACCCAGCATGTCCACTAGTTAACAAAGAATTTAACTGCCTTTTATACGATAAGAATTCCATACTCAAGTTGCTATGGTAGCTCCTCAGAATCATCAAGAACCAGGCCATTTGCAGGTTTCTGGTCAGTCATTAAAGATGTGCAAGTTTCCTTTGTGGCCCCAAATAGCTGCAAGTGCTCCAGGCATTGCGTTTGCAGTCTCAGCTGCAGGGTGGGGGGAAGCAAGAATCTAAGGAGCATCTCAGAGGTTCAGCACATTATTGTCCACAACTCTACTGGCAGCACCCAGTCAAATAAGCCACCCAGAAGTCGAGATTTGTTATAGAGTCCATATTCCAATATGCCGGGAGACCGAGAACTGTGCCTTTTAGCTAGGTGTGTCTTTATTTAGTGTTCCATTACTGAGAACAAAAGGGAACTTGGATGTTGAGGAAGGCACTTAGCAGATGCCACCACTTTAGAGAATATAAAAATTCTTGTTACAAAACACTTTTACATTTCAGACAAAATATAATAAATGTACTCTTAAAATTTATTTCTGAGACTTCCATTTCCATCCAAGATGGAGTAACAGGAACCCGATTTACCCTTCTACCCAAAACAACCAAAAAAAATAAAAAAGGCCCTAGCCGGTGTCTCTCAGTGGTGAGCGCTTCAGCCCAGTGACTGAAGGGTCACGGGTTTGATTCCTGTCAAGGGTGCATACCTCAGTTGCAGGCTTGATCCCCAGCCCCTGTCAGGGTGCATGTGGGAGGCAGGCAATTGATGTGTCTCTCTCACATTGATGTTTCTCTCTCTCTGTCTCTCCCCCTTCCTTCCAGTCTCTCTGAAAATCAATGGAAAAATATCCTCAGGTGAGGATTAAATCCCCCCCCCAAATAAATAAAAAATAATAAAAATAAAACAGACAAAATATATGAACCAACGATTTTCATGGACATTAAGCAACGAAGAACAGCAATCTCCAAGATACAGAATAACAATGAGGTGAACTCTATGGTTGCTCCATCTTACCACCCTGAGTTTCCAGTTCATAGCCCCAGGAGGGGACCCAGGGCATTACAGCAACTTGAGTTTTTTTGGCAACTGTCATTTAGAAGTTTTATGTTTACATGCTGAGTTCTATCTCACTTACCTAGTTTGCCAATTAGCCAGGAACTTAAACCGACACCCAGAGACAAAACTTGCTACAAAGAAAATTTTGAGGTAGGGGAAATTTACTTGTGGTGATTAAGGCTCACCATTTGGTGTCTTTTCTCTACTTTCCTATGATCTTATACTAGTATGCTTAGTGCTTTTATACTCTTGATCTATCCATTATAAAAATTTGCGCTCAAGGAAACCGGTTTGGCTCAGTGGATAGAGCGTCGGCCTGCGGACTGAAGGGTCCCAGGTTCGATTCCGGTCAAGGGCATGTACTTGCTACAAAGAAAATTTTGAGGTAGGGGAAATTTACTTGTGGTGATTAAGGCTCACCATTTGGTGTCTTTTCTCTAACTCTCTATCTCTCTCCCTTCCTCTCTGTAAAAAATCAATAAAATATATTTTTAAAAAAAAAATTTGCGCTCAAGGAAAGAGCCCAAACTCATTTACTAAGGTTATTTTCATGTAAATAAAGACCAGTGCTTTCACTTAAAGAAATTAAGTTCTAACAGTGTTTTTTTTAGTAAGTACAAAGACCTTTTAAAAATTACCAGGTTTTTATTGGGGGGTTAGGTCTTGAAATTCTATCTTTATAGGAGCCTGCACTTAAGTGGGAAGATGGATAGACTGATTCAGTTCATGAATATATTTTTTTTACACGTGCATTAGATAAGCAATATGCAAATATGTGGTTCATCAACCTGCCTCCCTCTTGAATTTAGAACGAGAGAGTAATATCTGGTGGAAAGCCCATTACTCACCTCCAATTTCCTCAAGCTCTTCTCTGAAACTATATAATTTTGGCATGTAATGACCATAGAGTTTCTCTTGCTCTCCAGTCTGTTCTGGGAAGCTGATATGTTGCAGGAACCATGGCCATTTGAACAATTTACATGTAATGAACCACAGCAGGTAGAAAAACAGGTATTACCTAGTATGTCTCTCATTTACAAGCCCCTCAGTTCTTTTATTTATCCAACTTCTCAACACCACTTCTGCATTTTCATTTTGAATATAGTTCTCTGAGTTTATGAGCTGGAGAGAAAAGATCTGTGAAGTATGAATGTTATTTTTATCAATTTTCTTTTTCTATGCTCTAACAGCAATTGTTTACTACATGCTAGAAAAAAAGTACAGGGATGATAAGATAATTTCTTTTCCTCCTTGTGGGATTCATATAAGGCCATAATTTTGTGGAGTTGGCAGAGACTCCCTGAGAATTTCTTAGCCCTGGGGATATATGTAATTCTTGGACCCAGTAAACAAACCCATTCATAACTCATATGTATACAATTTAGTAGGACTGCCAAGGAATGCTTGCCTGAATTTATGTGTACAAATGACAGATACATAACACAATTTCTTAAAGGAGGAAAATGCACTTCGAATTTTATGTTCTCATTTGCTTGCTAACTGGGAACAACATGTAAAAGGGAACTATCAAAGAATTGTAATGTAGATTACAAAGTAAATTGTCATAAAATATTGTTAATCAATGTATACTCTTAATTCACTTATAAAACATATATTTGTCAAGAGCACTTGCTCCTTTTTTTCTGCCCAGAATACTCTTCTTCTCCAAGATTTTTGCATAACTCATTTATTCTCATCGTCTGTTATCAGTTTAAAGCCCACCTACTTAGAAAGAACTTCCCTTGCCATCCTCTCAAGGAGCCTCTTTTTACAGTGACTCTGTCTCCTTGCCTGTTTTATTTCCATTATACGATTCATCACAGTCTGTAATGACCTTGTTTATTTACATTTTTACTTATTTAATATCTGCCCTCCCCAAAACAATTGAACTTTATAAGGTTAGAATTATTTATTTATCCTCACCTGAGGTTATTTTTTTCCATTGATTTTTTTTTTTTAGAGAGAGTGGAAGGGAGAGGGGAGAGAGAGAGAGAGAGAGAGAGAGAGAGAGAGAGAGAGAGAAACATCAATGTGAGAGAGACACATCAATTGTTTGTCTCCTGCACATATCCCTACATGCCCTTAACTAGGAATCAAACCTGCAACCTGTCTGTCCTCAGGCTATTTTTATTTTTTTTATCCTCACTGAAAGGTATGGTTTTATTAATTTTTTTAGAGAGTGGGGAGGGAGAGAAGAGAGAGGTGAAAGAGAAACCTCAATTGGTTGCCTCCATTACACACCCTAATCAGGGATCAAACTTACAACCTAGGTATGTGCCCTGACCAGTAACACCAGGGCACAACAACTCTTTATGTGTGATTATCATTCCCATTTTACAAATTAAGAAAGCAGGCTACAAAGAGTTTAACTAATTTGGCTCAAGGTTACACAGCTAATAAGTAAGGTTGTACCATTTTCCACCCCCACCATGAATATGTGAGAGTTCTAGTTTTTCTACATCCTTGCCAACATTTGATATAGTCATCCTTTTTAACTATCAGCATCAAATTGTCGTTTTAATTTGTAGGAGCATCTCATTGTCAATATGATGTGAAAGGCAAGGATTTGGACTGACTGTAGAACTGGCATTCACACTGCATTTCATTGTCCAAGAGTAGCAGAGCAGTAGAAGATAGAGCAAGGATTTGTCAGGAGAAGACTTGGGTTTGAATTTTGTCTCTTCATTGGTTCACTTCAGGTTGCTCACATTTAAAAAGGGTAACAATGCTTACCTCACAGAGTAATTAGGAGAGTTCAGCGAGTTTTACATAAGAGAGTATGTAGCACAACATTGCTGCCAAAGTTGTGTGTGTTTTTTTAACCTATTTTAAGTTTAATGTTGTTTTTCTCTGTTAGACTAAAAAATGCACACAATTTCTTGTCCTTGCAAGTCTCCCTTATCCCCACTGAATTGTTCTCCATCTTCTACTTTTTGGCATCTTCCCCACCCTAAAGTAATATTGCTCAACACCAGCTTGAGCAGACAGCACACATGGCAGAAAGAAATACTCTAAAAGCACAGTGATCGGTTTTATGTGCATCAAAGTTGCAAATAGTTCAAGTGTTTTATGTAAATATTGTGCAAGATGCTGTAAGGCATTTTTGTTATTTTGATAAAGGATCACCCCAAGGTTTTGCGATACTAGTTCCAGGGATGTTGGGTATAGTGAATGGAAAAGAGGTCAAATGCCAAGTAGTTAAAACGATGGGCTCTGAGAGCAAAGTCTGTGTGGAAGTCCTACCCCAGCCCCACTTGATAGCTATGGGACTTTGGGCAAGCTACTCAGTTTCTCTATATTTTGGTTTTCTCATCAATTAATGGGGACTTTACTTACTCTTAACCCTTTGGATTTCTATGAGAATTAATTGTGGTTTACAATAAGTGCTCAATAAGAGTTAACTTTTGCAGCTCTAAAACTTGTAAAACAAAACCTTTAAATTTAAGCCCATCTTTTAAAAGTTGTCTTGTTACTTAATAGCATCACAATATTTCTAACTACACAAATAATATTGCTCTCATTGCTAATATTCTCTGCTTGATTCCTCCCCTCCCCCCAATGCCTCAGTTTTGCTTGAGTTTATTCTACAATTTTGTCCCTGGAGTTTATAACCTTTAGGTTTTGAAGCAGCCAGTTTTGCCTGCATATTAGAAATAAAACAAATATAAGGCTTGCTATTATGTACAAATTTGTGTTATATCAAACAAGGTAATGATATTTGGATTGACTAAAGATTTAGGTCAGCAATGGAAAGAGAGAATTAATGTTGACTTTATAAAGTTGCAAATCAAGGAATTGTAGTTGGCTTGTTATTTCTTTACAGCAAATTCATTGACTCGTGTGGTAAGATTAGTACAGTACACACTCTACATTCCTCTTTTCTACCTCCCCAAAGGTATTATATAATCGTAACCGTCCTTTAACAATTTTTTCTTTCTTACTTCAGCTTTGCATTTCTCTGTGAATCCTAAACCTTTGTTGGTCCAGGTACTATTTAATTTTTCCCAGTGGTTTGACGATGTCACTTCGGGATAAAAAAGCAAACACCTTTCAGTACTCTGATAGCATATCAAATTATTAAAACACACACACACACAAATGAATATAGGTAAGAGAAAAGAAACAGGAATGACAGCAGTATTTCCAAGGCTTAAAAACTCTAGGTTACAAGAGTGCAGAACGTTGACTTGACTGTTTTAGTGCCCACCTGGATATTCTTGATAAATAATTCACAATTAATTCGCTTGTTTGAAAGATTAAAAATGAATTTGAAGGGCCATTTTCACTCAATCTGCCTGGTGTTGATCTAAGCAGTAAAGACAATAATGAAAAAATCTCTTAAGAGATTACACTCCAGAGGAGGAATTTTGGGAGCCGGCATGCGGCCAGTTTTTGTCCCGGACTGCAAAAGCGTTTCTGATGCTGAGCAATAGTGCTGCAATGGTTCCCAATTTCCCTCTTGAAGTGTTTGGTGTAGAATTGCTCTCTGTATTTTCAGCCAAAAGATGTGTGCATCTGCCTCTCAAAGATTAAACTGCATCTGTTGACAAGAAATAGGCATTGGGGAAGCATATTTGTTGTTAAAAGGAATGTTTTCTTTACACCAGGTGTTTAGGGAATGACAATGAATTAGCATTCTTCTGCTTCGTGTTAAGCTATAGAGTAAATTTTTTGCTATACAACATTAATCACAGGAGATCAGATGGCTTGATTAATAGAGATGGGCATACAATCAAGAAAAATCCATTTCCCTGATCCAGTAACTTACCTAGACTATAATAGTAGTAAAACAATACTTAATCCAAAGCCATCTACTGACTCCAAAGAATTAATCACAAACCTCTTACTATACATATGTTCCTCAAGGAATATTTCATTTTTATCTTTCTATTCCCAGCGAGGACTCCTATGTAATCTCAATAAAAGAAGACAAATAAAACAAAAATTAATTAACAGATATTTCAATCAATAATTACTCTTACATGAGGTGTGCTTTTAAAATTATTAAAATGATATAAACTAATTTGTCCTAACTTTTGAGTTTTCTGACATTTCTCATTGTATATCACCTTGATTTTTTTCCTGTATTCTAATTATAGGAAAAGATAAATACTTGAAGAACTATCTCAAATGTTTAATTGTTACTTTTAAATATAAGAATTGAGAAATAATTTAGAAATAACTTGTTAATTATATATAAACTAGAGGCCCAGTACACAGATTTATGCACATTGAAAGAAAATTAATTAGAAGGTGGGGTGGGACTGGGTAAGATGGGCCGGACATGCCCTGGAGCCAACCTCCTGCAGTCCTTCCCCTGTCAGCCACACCTGGGGTGGCGCCAGGGCTTGAAGGGCATTTGCGGAGTTAGCAGGGTCCCTCTGGCAGGTGGGGTCCCTCTGGCCTGTGGGGATCAGGCCAAAACTGACAGTCTGACACCCCCTGAGGGGTTCTGGAGTGCAAGAGGGCACTCTGCAAAGTTTCTGTTGCTCAGCAGCTCCTGCGTTGAGCATCTGCCCAGTAGTGGTCAGTGCACATCATAGCTACTGCTCAGAGCGTCTGCCCCCTGGTGGTCATTGCATGTCATAGCTACCAGTCGGACGGTCGGATGGTCGGACGGTCGCTTAGGCTTTTATATATATATAGACTAGAGGCCTGGTGCACAAAAATTTGTGCACTCAGGGGGGTCCCTCAGCCCAGCCTGTGCCCTCTTGCAGTCTGGGACCCCTCGGGGGATGTCCACCTGCTGGCTTAGGCCCGGTCCCCAGGGGATTGGACCTAAGCTGGCAGTCAGACATCCCTCTGGCAGCCCGGGAGCCCTTGGGGAATGTCCACTTGCCAGCGGGGAGCAGGCCTAACCTGCAGTTGGACATCCTTAGTGCTGCTGAGGAGGCGGGAGAGGCTCCTGCCACCACTGCTGTGTTGGCAGCTGTCAGACTGGCTTGTGGCTGAGCAGAGCTCCCGCTGTGGGAGCACACTGACCACCAGGGGGCAGCTCCTGCATTGAGCATCTGTCCCCTGGTGTTCAGTGTGTGTCATAGTGACCAGTCATTCCCAGTCGTTCTGCTGTTAGGGTCAATTTGCATATTACCCTTTCATTATATAGGATAGAGGCCTGGTGCACAGGTGGGGGCCGGCTGGTTTGCCTTGAAGGGTGTCCCGGATCAGGGTAGGGGTCCCGCTGGGGTGCCTGGCCAGCCTGGGTGAGGGGCTGAGGGCCATTTTCAGGCTGGCCACACCCCCTTCAGGGTGGGGGTCCCTGCTGGAGTGCCTGGCCAGCCTGGGTGATGGGCTGATGGCTGTTTGCAGGCTGGCCACTCCCCCCGGCGACCCAAGCTCCCAGCCTCTCCTTTTATTATTCTTTTTCTGGGATTTATTTATCTTCTATAATTGAAACTTTGTAGCCTTGAGCAGAGCCCAGGTCTGGCTGGAAGCCTGGGTTGCCCGGCTCCCAGCCCCTCCTTGAGCGGAGGCCATGGCCGGCTGGAAGCAGGTATTTGGGATTTATTTATCTTCTATAATTGAAATGTTGCAGCCTTGAGCAAAGCCGAGGGCCGGCCAGGGCAGGTGGGAAGCTTGGCTTCCTGCATCACTGGGGGCAACCCAAGCCTCCTGCTCGCTCCAGCTCCCTGGCCGCTGCCATCTTAGTTGGGTTAATTTGCATACTTGCTCCTGATTGGCTGGTGGGCGTGGCTGGTGGGCGTGGCTTGAGCATAGTAGAGGGATGGTTAATTTGCATGTTTCTCTTTTATTATATAGGATATTAATAAACAAAATTTAATATTTCATCATTAAAGGAGACTCTAATGTCATCCCATAGCAGGTAAGGAACAAACAAAATTAAGGGCAGGAGATGTCTACATATAAAAATAGAGCCACTTTTGGGCAAATACACTGAAATACTATTTAAATAATTATATTTTAGAATTATGCAGGCAAGAAAAACATTCCTAATATTTATTTATAACTTACACTAGAGGCCCAGTGCACGAAATTCGTGCATGGGGGGTGTCCCTCAATTCAGCCTGCACCCTCTCCAATCTGGGACCCCTCAGGGGATGTCTGACTGCTGGTTTAGGCCCGTGGGATTGGGCCTAAACCGGCAGTCGGACATCCCTCTCACAATTTGGGACCTCTGACTCCTAACCACTCGCCTGCCTGCTTGCCTGATCGCCCCTAACCGTCTCTGCCTGCCGGCCTGATCACCCCTAACTGCTCCCCTGCTGGCCTGATTGCCCCCTAACTGCTTGCTCCCCTGTGCCAACCTGATCGCATCCCTAACTGCTTGCTCCCCTCCTGGCCTGATCACCCCTAACCACCTCTGCCTCAGCCCCCACCACCATGGTTTTGTCCGGAAGGAAGTCGGAGGTCCAGAAGATGTCCGGTTGATCCAGTCTGATTAGCATATTACCCTTTTATTAGTATAGATAACTAAATGGATAACAAAAAAATCAGGAATGCAAACTCTGAAGAGAATGTGGTTAAAGTTTTAAATGTGAAGAGTGTCTCAGGTAATATCTTTTCTGTTTAATTTCGTTAAAAAGTATCACGGTGTGGACAGGTGGGAGAACACACTCTGGAACATATTTTTTGTCTTTTTGGGAGGAGGAATTGTTCCTTTTACTAGTACTGAATATTTTTTCTTTCACCCTTTTAATGTTGTTTACCAAGCTATTTTACTTTTAGGATTTTAGTATTGCTATATTAGTTTCTCTATGATAATATTTATCAAAGTATATATCCTCATCCGTTTTATCCATTTTTTTTTCTATTTCTGGGTGATTCTTGGAAAAGAGCATAGATAGATTTACTTTTATCAACTATGAGACTATCTTTTAGAAGATAAGTTTGATGCTTTATATATTTTATGATTACTGATATATTTGTTCTTGTATCTGCCATGTTATTTTGTGTTTTTATCTATTATACTTTTCTTTGCTTTTTCTTGTTTTCTTTTTCTATCTTCTGTTCAAGATTTTGTTCCCCCTTTCTCCTCTTCTCATTCAGAAATTATGTATTCTGTTTCTTTCTTTTTTTCTTTCCTTTTATTTTTGAGCCTTATAGTTTTTAACATTCATACACATATTTTTTTTTAACAAACTCAAAGTTCTGAAGAAGACAATAATCTTAGCACACTTCAGTTTTCTTTAAAATTTCCTCCAATGCCCATGTAATTTTTGCCTAAAGTTGTAGAGACATCTTGTTGCTAAACATAAAAATATTATATATTTTTTAATAAGCAACATTTATTTGCATTTTTATTTTGGTTTCCTGATTATTTGCTTACTTTTGATTCTTTGTACATCACTACTTCCTTCTAATTCTCTAAATTAATTTAGTTAGTTGAAAATAGACTTTCAAGGTTATTCTAATAATGGTTTTTATTTTAGAGGTGTCAGTAACTTTAAAATATCCTCATAAATTACAGCTTGACTGGCTCTAGAATTATAGTACAGTTATTTTTTCCTTGGACATCAATCTATTTCCTTAGGCATTTATTTTTACTGAGAATAGGCTACAGTTAATCTGATTTTTATTTTGTAGGATTTTCTCTTTATGTTAATATTCTGCATTACTCTGATGTGTCTAGATGTGAATTTTTAGAGTATATTTACTCCATTTGCCACGTGGTGGAATCTATTAGTCTGAGGGCTCTTGTCTTCCTCTGGTTCTGAGAAAGTCCAGGCATTAGCTATTGTAGTGCTGCTTTGCACCTGTTTCCTCTGTGTCTCCTTTGGGAGCTCTTTTCAGATGTGCCAACCCCACAACTTCAGCCGCATGCAGCTGGATTATTCTGATCTTGTTTGTTTTGCCAGTTTATGGTAATATCTTGGTTTCTAGACCATATATTTCCCCTTCATGTTTATGAGTGTTGCCTTGTGCTTTAGAATTTATAAAATATATTTACCTATAACTGAGGTGTGCATTTGAGCTAAAGATGGGAGTTTTAGCATTGGTTCCATTTGCCATCCTAACTTGAAAGCCACCAGGACATATTTAAAAAGAGAAAAGAAAAACCAACAGTGGGCACATGACAATATAGCAGTGATGGCGAACCTTTTGAGCTCAGCGTGTCAACATTTTGAAAAACCCTAACTTAACTCTGGTGCCGTGTCACATATAGAAATTTTTTGATATTTGCAACCATAGTAAAACAAAGACTTATATTTTTGATATTTATTTTATATATTTAAATGCCATTTAACAAAGAAAAATCAACCAAGAAAATCAGTTTGCGTGTCACCTCTGACACGCGTGTCATAGGTTCGCCATCACTGCAATATAGTGTACTAGACTTACGTAACCACCCACTTAACTCCCAATCAGTATTTCTTTCTCTGCCATAAAATAGGAAGACTAAATTTTAGATAAGTTACTCTAAGTTTTTGTTGAGTTACATGAGACTAATTCCATAGGCCACCTTTATCTACTCTTAATTGAAGAAAAAGGGAATTCTTCCTTCTAATCTCCCCAAGCAAGAAGTGTCCGTGAATCAAACTCTATTTCCCCTGTAGTTCATATCCCTTCTTATATCTGGCAAGGAAGAAAAAGAGCATTTTCCCAGACCACTTACTGGCTGATGGGACTGTGTAGCTCTACAGAAGAGAAACAGCAAGAAATGGCCTATGATGCAGCAAAAAGTAGGAAATGGAAAAAGTACATAGACCAGAGGAGGAAAATAGTTGCTATTTCATTAGTCATAGCCAGGAGAAAGACTTTTGAATTATTACGTTATGTTCAGATTTCCAGGTAGGCTGATAACAGCAGTAGCTATTGCCATGGCAACCTACAGATGCTGTTAGAATTCTCCAAATCATGAGGCACTTATATTGTCAATAACAGAGCCTAAAGGAAACAACTTTTTTTTTACTTACTTTTAAAATTATAACATTCTTCTGACACTCATGGACACTGTGCTCCCAAATGATTGTTATTCATATTTGCCACAACTTCTTGAGGCAAGCTTAAATAAGTGAATAACTCCAAGATAGAAATAACCTATTCAACTACAGAGAAGGGGGTGACTGGTCTGACTCCCAGAGAGGAGTCAGTGACAGAGCTCAGACTGAAGCGCATAGCACTTCAACCTTTCCACCCCTGACCCTGAGACAGCAGTTCTGCACATAAGACTAATGTATCCTTCTACCTAAATACATTTATTTAAATGACCCCTGAAGTCAGTAAAGCTAACCCCCTAAAACAGGATCTTTCCTGGCAAAAGGAAAATGCCTGATTATGTTTTCTGATCTTTTCTTCAGATTATTTTTCAAATGATAATTAAACTAATGTCCCAGTCTACATTGAGTCAGGTACATACATAAATCCTAATTACATTCCAGAAAGATAATTCTTGTTAGAATGGGAGAAGTCATGGAATGAAATGTAAAACCAAGATCTTATTCTAGTCTAATGTCTAACAGATGAAAAATTAAAGAGTTTATTGTAATAGAGAGTTTACATGACTTATCCAAGGTTACAAAATTTGGGGACAGAACCAAGAATAGGAAACCTGATCTCCAGTACTCCTTATATTGTATTACAGTGAATATGATGATTTCCTCCCTTAACACAGCTGACAGAGCCTGATGGATTTTTAGGTAGGTTGGAGTGAGTAATTTGTGGTGGTAGTCATCTTCTTCCTGTTATTGTCATATGTGGAATAGAAAATCTAACTTTTGTTATGTTAAAAGTAGCATAGTCTAAAAGGAGTTTCAGTTAACATTCTACTCATGCCTGGTTCCTTTATGGCATGTAATTTTATAATCTTAAAGTTCAGACTGCTGGGAACTAGAGAATCACATATTGGAGTGAATTTGAATACCATTTCTGATAAGGCAACGAGAAAATTCATGATCACAGCTAAAACTACTACCTCTAAATGGCCTTCAGGAGTAGCAGAGTAGTCAAACGCCATTTGGAAAATGCTCATTTGAAAGCAGAAGCCCAGGCTTGCAGGAGTTCATGCCTCTGATCTGACTAAGCTCCTAGTGATGTTTCCTTACAGCTAATATTTCTCTTCTCGAAGACTATCAACAGGTCAAAACGGCCCATCAAAGTCATTCATCATCTTAGCTGCTAGAGTTTTTTTCCACTGCTTACTTTCAGTAAACATTTTAAAGAAATAGATTTAGCTTTTACCTTCCACTGTGATCACCTGATGAGTCATGGCACATTGAGAAAGAAAAGATGTCAGGAATGTTTAATCAGCAGTGATTTAAACAAATGCCATATTTGAGGGAATTAACAAAACCAGCAGGCTCATTGCTCCAGGGTGATTTTGTTTGCTGGTAAGACTAAATGAAAATCAGAACCCAAAGCAGTGGAAGTCTTTCAGGTCCAATTCTTGCTGCCAAAGTTAAAAGACTGCCAGGAGGGAAGGCTTAATCATTCCCTATGCTACTTACAGCTGTGTTTTCAACGTTGTCATGAATTTCTTGATTCCAATGTCAAAAAAATTCACTTATCTTCCAATGTTTTATTCTTATCTCTTACCCTCCATCTCCTCTCTTTCTCCCCTCCCCACTCCATTCCTGGGAATTGATTGCAAAGCAGTTAAAGGCATTTACTACAACATCCGTTCCGAATGTTCTAATTTAGCCTGATGTAAGCGTCCTATGGTGAAATATTCTGAAGGAGGGCTGAATCAATGTGTGATGATCCTTCTTCTAGTGAAGCTATCAAAGACAAGTGGGCCAGAAAAAGTAGTTAAAACTAATAAGACAAAATGTATTGGGAAAAATTATAAAGTTAAAGTATAGGCTTTAAAAAATCAATGGTAAAAGTGCAGGATGTGGGAGAACTGATTTAACAACTCATCATGGGAGAAAGGCTGTTAGGTTTTATTGACTGGAAGTTTGGTATGAGCCAAAGGCATGGTGTTGCATACTTCTCTGGCACTATGAGAAGCATGGTGGCCAAGACTAGTCTGGTAAAGCTTTCATTCCACCTTGCAATTATCACATGATATCTGGATCACCATATATAGTTCTGGTAGCCAGATTTTCATGTAATTAATGTTTCTGGTTGGTGTTCTTGGTCATCCTATTTCACATTTAATTTTCATAACATGGACCTGAGTCCTGAATCCATCTACCAAAAACTAGCAGAACTAAATATTCATGGAAGAAGTATCAAATAACATATGAAGAAGTTAGTGACAAAGAGAGGGCCTATAAAAACCAAATGGCAATTTACAGATGGACAACTGCCTCATAATCAAAAGTCTTAATTTTTGTATATGTTTTTATTGATGAGAGAGGAGAGAGGGGAGAGAGAGAGAGAGAGAGAGAGAGAGAGAGAGAGAGAGAGACTGATTGGTTGCCTTCAGTACGATCTGGGACCAAACCAGCAACCTGGGCATATTCCCTGACTGGGAATCAAACCAGTGACATTTCAGTGCATGGGAGGATGTTCAACCAAATGAGCCACACTGGCCAGGTATCAAATGTCTTCTTTAAGTTAACTTTTAGGCCTTCAGATGTGACTTCAGATGTCCTGGATGCAATTTAAGCAATATTCATTTGGTTATTATGTTGGAAACCCAGTGGGAATATCAAAGAGATAATCACAGATACAGAATCTATTGATTAGAAAGCTGATTCTATTTTAGTATATGTGAGAAATTCTATTTGTGTATTGTGTAAAATGATTTATGTCCAAATGTTTGTCACAACCATGACACTGGTTCTATTGAAATATGTTAAGTTTGATTATTTATTTCTAGACCTGAACATTTTAGGTTGGGAGAGACAATAACATTTGCCGTGGCTATGGTGGAGAGTTATTTGCCTCATGTGTGCCGATTGCTGCTTATGATCTAGTCCTCCAGGAAGAAAACCGAGGACAAGTTAAGGTGACCCAGTAGCATTAGGAAAGTAATTCAAGGTGATACAACCCATCTTTGAGCAGGTTTAGTAGGACAAGCAGGCTTGGTCCAGACCAGTAGCAGTAAAGAAAATTCTCACAGACTAGAGCAGACAAAGAAGTAGCTGTAATTGGTGCATAAGCACTTGCTATGGTGATCTCTCCAGGATTTAGCTCAGAGGGAGCAAGCAAACTCACCCGTCTCCCAGCCTTTCCCTGAAAGGGTTTCTTCTGCAGACTGTAAAGCTGCTGCTTGAGGGCCAGGCTTCTAATTTTGCACACAGCTGGAGGCTGCCTGGATCCTCCCTGGAGACCAGGGAAGCATGGATGAACCTGGAGGGCATTATACTAAGTGAAATAAGCCAGACAGAAGAAAAATACTGCCTGGTTTCACTTATATGTGGAATCTTTGAAAAAAAAGTCAAAGTCATAAAAACAGAGAAGAAAAGTGGTTACCAGGGGCTGGGGGAGGGGAAGGGAGGAAAAGGAGAGGTTGGAAAAATGTATAAACTCAGTTGCAAGGTGAAGAAGGTCTGAGCATTTAATGTATAAGATGGTGACTATAGTTGATAACATTTAATGTATAAATTTGCTAAGAGAGTAGAATTTAAGTATTCTCACCAAAAGATTAAAAGGATAAATATGTGAGGTACATGTGTTAATTAAGTCATTGTGGGAAATCTGTTCCTGATGTTAGGTGTATAAAATCATCACAGGACCTTAATAAAGTTCAAATAAAGAAAGAAAAGAGATGGCATTTGAATCCAGAACCAGTGATTCATAGCCTTTTATAGAGTTAACTTCTACCAGAGTTAACATGGTTAGATGACAAGAAAACTGAATTTATTGTCCCTCTTCTATCATAACCAACCGTTGCCAAGGTGACTCTTGGAAGGGGAGAAGTTGCTTGCAACTGCATCATTCTAACTGATACTCCATATAACTTAGTTAAGGGTGGGGAGAGGGAAGTTTCTTTAAGCCAAAGAAATAGGGTCACATAGGCCAGAGACAAGAGCAACTGTCACATTGGGAGAATTTTAGTTCAAATGGGAATGATGAGAAAGTAAGCGGTAAGAGATGAAGTTGGACTGGAAGAGGGACATTCATGAAGAGCTTGTTGATCTTGCTAAGGAAAATGGAATTTTATCCTGAGGGTTATGAAGACCATTTAAGCAGGTATCTTGAATTAGATGTACAATTTAGAAAAAAACACTTTCACTCACAGCAAGGAGACCAGGAAAGAACAGAAAATCATTCCAGTAACTCAGCAAAAATTTGGTGGAGGTTGACCAAGTAGTAGTGATGACACAAAGAAGTGAAGAGATCCAAGAGCTATTTAGGAGGCAGAACTCATAGGAAATGGACTCCAATTTTGTATCAGAGAAAAATGCTTGCTCTTTCCGACTCTGTCTTAATTCTAGCCTGCATTTCTCCCATGGCCCACAAGCTCATAGCTCCTGCTATAGAGATGCTAGTTAACTAGAGAAATTCTGCTTGGGACTTTTGTTCTTTGCTAGAACAGCCCCTTGTCAGAAGGACCCTTTCCAGAAGAGGTGGGGAAATACATACACAATACGGAATCGAACCCGGGACCCTTCCGGTCCGCAGGCTGACGCTTTATCCACTGAGCCAAGCCGGCTAGGGCGAGATTGAGATTTTAAGCTCTTCCTTGGATCCCCGTGTGCACCTAGCTGTCTATGATTCTCACCTATCTCTTGCCCCGCTCCTTCCTTCCCTTGACATAAAAGACCCCTGAATTCCAGGTCCTCTTAAGAAGTATTTCAGAAACCTCTAAGGTCCCCATCTTCTTGAGCTGGCACCTTCTCAATCAATAAACCTTTCCTACTCCAAATTCTGACATATTGAATATTGGACTTTGAAGCATTAAGTATATGAACCTTGAATCAGTAAACAGTTTGATCATGGGATGAGGGAAAGACCAAATTAAGAATGATTTCTTAGCCCTCACAGGTGTTCTCAGTGGTTAGAGCATTGGCCCTCACACAGAAGGGTCATGGGTTCCATTCCTGGTCAAAGGCACATACATGGGTTGCAGGTACGATCCTCAGCTGGGTTGCGGTGAGTGCCAGAGGCAACCGATCAATGTGTCTCTCTCACATCTCTCTCTCTTTCTCTCTCTTCCTTCTTCTTCTCCTTCCTCCCTCCCTCCCTTATACTCTCTCTAAAAAAAAAAAAAAAAAAGATCAATGGAAAAAATATCCTCATGTGAGGATTAACAACAACTATAAATATATATTTATATATATTAATATATATTTATATATATCCTATATAATAAAACCCTAATATGCAAATTGACCAAACTGCAGAACAACTGGTCGCTATGACATGCACTGACCACCAGGGGGCAGACGTTCAATGCAGGAGCTGCCCCCTGGTGGTCAGTATGCTCCCTCAGGGGAGTGCCACTCAGCCAGAAGCCGGGCTCACTGCAGCACTAAGGAGCCCGGCAGGCAGGTGGTAAGGAGCGAGGGGTCCAGGACTGTGAGAGGGCCTAAGCCAGCAGGCGGACATCCCCCGAGGGGTCCTGGACTGCAAGAGGGTGCAGTCCAGGCTGAGGGACCCCCCTGCTCCAGTGCACAATTTTTGTGCACTGGGCCTCTAATATATATATATATATATATATATGAAAGGGTCATCTTAGGCTACCTTTCTTAGTCAAGAAAAAGTACAGTCTATGTTCTATATTCTCAGTGGCCCAAAAAGGCATGTTTATTTTTCAGATATCACCCCCACCCACAGGTATATTTGCTGATATTTAAATTTTTAAAAATGTTTAAAGTTCTATTAACAGGGAATAAAGTCTCATTTCACAGGAGAAATGAGACCTAAGGACACATACCTTTCTA
Source organism: Myotis lucifugus (assembly GCF_000147115.1). Taxonomy (NCBI): domain Eukaryota; kingdom Metazoa; phylum Chordata; class Mammalia; order Chiroptera; family Vespertilionidae; genus Myotis; species Myotis lucifugus. The sequence continues at coordinate 775,786 of NW_005871260.1, read as the reverse complement.
AAGAGAGAAATGACTACAATGAACTACAAGATATAAATTGTTGTTCTAATTAGATCTGGATGGTGGGAACAGAAGTCACTTTAGTCATAAAGTCAGGAGTTAGAGGATGCTACCAAAGAGGGAATAAGTGAAAGGCTGAGACGACCAAAATTTTCAGCTTCATATCTTTACTTAAAAGCATTCCTTAGAATATACCTATAATTTCTTCTTCCAAAATTTTATAAAAACTGAATGTATATTTTATTTTTTAAATTCTGAACTATAGATATTGCTTTCTTTAGAATCTTGTCCCTGGTTTCTACCTGTAAATTTATTATGCAGCTCCCTGTTTGTTGACATGTGCTTTATCATGTTTATCATTATTGATAGTTTTAAATTATACATGCCATGAGGCCAGAATCTAAGGACCTTGCTTACCATAGCGGAATACTATTGATACATGTCTGCCAAACTTAAAACAAATATTACTTTATTTGGTATATGAAAATTTGGAGTATTTGTCCTTTGATTGCCTCCCAAAGATACTTCAAAATTTGATAATGTAATGCTACCCTTTTAGGCTCCTTTGAATAAAGGCACTATCTAAAGCGAAGGAAGAGAGAACGACAAACGAGTGAAGAGGTCAAGGGAGAGCCCACATGGTTGAGTCATGTGCTGTTGACCCAAGTTGCTTCTAAGTCAGTGATGCAGGATTTAAAAAAATTAAGCCCTTAAACTGACGAAAGTATAAACTTGGTCTATTTAAAGATTTTTTTTATTTCTAGAATATTTGATGCCCACGCTTTGTGTGTTACCTTCTGAATAGTAAACACTTTTATTTATCCTTCTGATTTTCCCTTTCCTGGTGATTAATTCAAAAAGTTTCTTTTGAATGCCCCTGAATGAAATTCATCTGAATATTATTATTTTTAATCCTAAGGACACCTTGATAGAACATTCTTAGATTTCCAACAAAGTCCTGGAACTATCTCCATTTGTCTTGGTCAGATGAACTCAACTACTAGAGTTGATCAGCCATAGGAAAGGAGAGCTTTATTAGAAAAAGTGATAAAGCAGAATGCTATCTTGTTATGGATTTCTTTATGGTCTAAATTTGCCTGTGCACAAGTTTTGGCGATGATCACAAACAGAGCCATCAAGGGAAAGTACACAGAATGTAATGAACACCACATAGTAACCTGCTTCAGAGTAGCCTCCCTCTTCCATTTCCATTTCCTCCATCCTTGCACTCCTCCCACTTTTTCTTTCCTATGTCCTCTCTCAAGGTCATATAGGGGATTGGTGTGGAAAGTGATCAGGAAGAACCCTTGATGGAGAATGAGACGAGTGAGCAGTTTAAGGTTAAGTGAGATATGAGAGAAATATTTCAAAAGCTCAAGGATTCCAACTCAATCAATGTTGTTTGGTACAGAGGAAGGAAGGAGGGTCTATTCCTTAATTGTCAGTATGACTTAGGTTATGATCATAATATTGAATAAGGGTAGAAAAATTTCTCCTGATTGATTCAGATTAAATGTAATTCCCAATATTTTCTTTCTCCTCTGTGTTTAGCCATATTGTTGAATATTTCATAAACCCAGATCATAACTTAACTGGTAAAATATCTAAGTTAAGAAGATAATCAGGGACCATATATTTTAATAAAATCCCATCTAACTGCAAGAATTTAAAGGCTCCTTCAGCAAGTACAATCTTTGGCTCAGAGGAGAGTAAAATGAAATGGCGATTCTTAAACATGGGTCTACAGCTCACAGGAAGAATTGACCTGATCCAAGAAGTATAACACACTAAGGCTCATGAGTTTTCTCAATCATGAATCAGGGCAAAAATAACAGAGATGAGAGAGAAGATAAAATACAAAAGGTCATTCGGGCCATCTGAAGAATAAAATTCTTCTTGAGGAAAACATTCTATTAAGACACTGCAAAACAAATCCATGAATTGAACAGCTGTACTTTACTTCTGAAAGATTCCATGGAGAATTCATCAGTATGCATTACATTTAAAAGCCTGAAGTTTAATTACACACAATTACTGAAAAGAGAAAGCTTGTGTTTTTCTTCCTTTCAATGGGAGAGAAAAATAAGTGCCTCGCTGGGTACCTTCAGGGTCTTCCACAAACTGAGTTGAGAATGTCTTTTCATTTTTAGTCTTGGGCTCTGCTCATGTCAATCTCTACCTTTGAGGAGAAAAGAAAGGCATGGTGGGAAAATAAGATAGAGTACTCGGGCAGCCTACAACCTTACCCGCACTCCACCCCATAGTTGCCCTCCATGTTGCTGAAGCCTCCCCCAGTGGATATGAAAGGCAGATAAAATTCATTTTTTATTCCTCCCTCAATAAGAACAGAGCCTAAAATATCAAGACCATGATATTAAAGTTCCATAGCTCAGTCAGAGTCAGAGCCTATGAATGAAATGGCTCCCGGTTTCCAAGAGCCGACAAGAAGAAAAGTCCAGCAGGTGAAGATCAGCAGAGCTGTCCAGTTTCCAGACCCCACCCATCCCATCTGAGGCCCTTGTCTGCATCCCTATCTCTGTGTTTTAAACACTAATCAACTTGACCTTTAGCATCCCTTCAGAAATGCTGGCCACTCTTGCCCACCACTTCAGAACACTTTAAGCAGTGGTTCTCAACCTTCTGGCCCTTTAAATACAGTTCCTCATGTTGTGACCCAACCATAAAATTATTTTCGTTGCTACTTCATAATTGTAATGTTGCTACTGTTATGAATCGTAATATAAATATCTAATATGCAGGATGGTCTTAGGCGACACCTGTGAAAGGGTCGTTTGACCGCCAAAGGGGTCTCGACCCACAGGTTGAGATCTGCTGCTGTAAGACCTTCCTATACCACCTGACCTTAGAAAATCTTAGTAGATGTGGCTTTCTCTCACCCCCAACCTCTAATCATCCAGGATAGGGAACCTGTAACCCTCTGTTTGATATAAGTACATTCTCTGATGAGCCTGGTGAGATTTAAGATAATTTAATTTTTTTCTAAGGACAAAATAACTTATTTATATTTTAAATTTATTTTCCAAACTAGACTTCTTTTTTAGAAAAATATCCATGATTTGCTACTCTTGTGCCCCAGTGACTACCAGCATAATTAGTTATTAAAAGCTGAAGGGAGACAACACACTCAAGGTCAATGTTTAAAGGCCAATACATATAGCCAAGGTCACTGTTCATCACACATATGTTCTCACTCTAGTGCAAATACTATTAAAAGGGAAAAACAGAGATTAGCATAGCACAGTCTAGTTACCAGGAGGTATTACTACAATAATTTTTGTTTAAAAGAAAGCACTGGAGAGATTTACAAAAATACCCCGAAACTCTTTGTCAAGTAAGACTATCCAATCGTTTAATGCAATTTAATATCTAAATTTATCCACAAGTCTTTCCCTTAAAGCCGTTAAAAAGCCCTTGGATTTATATAATGAATATAATAGCTTATGGTTGGGCACTACATATATTTTTTTTTATGCTGGAAATTTAGATACTTACTGAAAATAATATCAATCCACATGGCTAATTTTCCAAAAACTTCTTTTAAAACCCAGTAAATTTATTCTTCAATAATGCAACTTCTGACCTGCTTAGTATTCAAAACCCAAAACTGAAATTCTGCCACCCTCTTTGCAGCCTATTGATTTGAGAACTACAGCTGCTGAAATTAAACTTTATTGTTAGCATAGAGCTTTCAGCTGAGGAAGCAATTTCAAATTGGTGTCTTTTCTAGCCCAGCTTAATATTAAGTAAATGTGTGTCTATCAGTGTCTGTGGCAGATTATTGCCTAAAGTGGTGCGTGCAACTTTGCAGGTGCAGCTCTGAGAAACCAACATCTACTTTGGTGATGAATCTTACTACCCAGGGGATAAACGTCGGTTTTCAAACTAAATACACAGGTATCCTCAGAGCTCTGAGAGTGACTTCAAGTTAGACCTTTCTTCGCTTGCCATGCTTTTGGTGCTCTAGGATAGGTGCACACAGCACGGAAATGGCCGCAGTCCCTGTCCTTGAGGAGCACCCTTGCTAGAGAGAAGACAGAAACAGGTATCATGTCACATAGCAATAAATAGAGATTTGCACAATATCAGATGGGAAAGCTTCCTCACTCATGTAGGGGGGCGTTTTAGGGAATGGGGAAGGCTCCTTGGAGAAAATCAGTAGAGATTGATGGGAAGGATGTCTTTGATTTATTTCTCTAAAATAGCAAGTTCAATTTCCTGGTTCAAGAAATAGCTCTTATTCTCTAAAAATAATAAAATAATGTTCCCCCTGCTGACATAAACACTAACTGAAGTAGTGGAAATAATAACCCATCATTTTATTGACATTCTGAAAGACAAGGGGGGAATGATGAATAGAAGAATAATACAGAGAGCTGTGAATTCTGAATAACAAGAACAGTTAGGATATCACCTATTTTGATCTCAAATCTATAGAAATTTGGGGAACTAGAGAAAAGAAACACAATGTCTTTTCATTAATGCCCTATCTTTTTTAAAACTATGTTTTTATTGATTTCAGAGAGGGAAGGGAGAGGGAGAGAGAGATAGAAACATCAATGATGAGAGAGAATCATTAGTCAGCTGCCTCCTGCATGTCTCCTACAGGGGATCAAGCCTTCAACCCAGGCATGTGCCCTGAATGGGAATCAAACTGTGACCTCCTGGTTCATAGGTCAATGCTCAACCAACTGAGCCACACCAGCCAGGGCAATGGCCTGTCTTTTAAAGGACATTGTGCCTTTCAAAGTTACGTCTTGAGATATGAGAAACAAAACACACAGAAACTTGTCTCAGAAATCAATAAAGCTTGACTTAGTTTGTTATTGTGCCAATTTAAACTTACATCTGAATTCTATCAGACTCCCTTCTTAATGGAGAAAGTCAAAGATAAATCTCTATCCCCAAAATATCTCATGCCAACATACCTGCTGTGATGCATTTCTGTGTCATAAAAAGATGAGGCTGAGGGTTTTGAGTGAAATTATCTGCCAACACCACTTTTATCAACGGACTATAAAAGACAAGTACAAGCTCTACCCTGTATCTATACAGCACAAATGGGAGTGACAATTTGTCGATTTGGCACATGATCTGAACAAAGGAAAAAACAAATCTGGATAATTCAGTTCAAATGGATTTGGGGGCTGTGGTTCAGTTCCAGGTACAACACCCAGGGATGAAGAATAAGAAAGGAAAATCACTATGTTGCCCACCAGCCCAAGAGACAAGCTGTAAATGAAGACCAAGGGCAGGGACAATGTTATTTCCTGAAAGGGTATGTGTAAGGGCCAAGTCACACACATGTTCTTGTTTATGGACAGTGTAACCATCACCACCACAGCCACACCAACTAGCATTTACTCAGCACTTACTATGTGCCAGGTGCTACTTGAAATGTTATATCTTTTTTATTTTATTACATTTCGGCAGCAACCCCATAAAGGTTGTATTTCCATATTTCATAGAATCTCAGACATTACTGACTGTGAAATATGCAATTACTTTGTATTTGTACTGTTAAGAAAGTAAAAACAGCCCTGGCTGGTTTGGCTTAGTGGATAGAGCGTCAGCCTGCGGACTGAAGGGACCCAGGTTCGATTCCAGTCAAGGGCACATGCCTGGGTTGTGGGCTCAATCCCCTCTGTGGGGGGTGTGCAGGAGGTGGCCGATTGGTGGTTCTCTCTCATCGTTGATGTTTCTATCTCTCTCTCCCTCTCTAAAATAAATAAAAATATTAAAAAAAGAAAGTAAGTAAAAACAAATTAAGCTCTGATTTGCTTTCCATTCACATCACATTTTAAAATGTGAAATAATGTGTACTTGGGAATCAATGAAATGCAAAATACTCTGGCTCTTATTTTGCAGAGGACCAAACTAAAGCCAGGAGGTTAAGGTAATGTTCCCAAGGTCACATTCGGGCAAGAAAAGAAAGTGGAGCGACCATGGTATGAATCTGAAAATCAGGTGCCTATACCAGGGTGTCTCTCTCTCTCTCTCTCTCTCTCTCTCTCTCTCTCTCTTTCTCTCTCTCTCTCTCCTGCTTTTACTTTAATTAGTATTTGTTGTATGCTGAATTTACTTCTGGGCCATAAGTATTTGCTTCTTCAGTTTTTTTTGTTTGTTTTATTTTGTTGTTTTTTTTGTTTGTTTGTTTTTTTCGGGGATACCTTTCTCTTTTGTGCAACCCCCTCTGTAGTTTAGGAACCATCTGCTCTTTCTCAGGAAGGATCATCTGCATGTGGCAGGGAGAGCTCAGGTATGGGGAAAATCCTCCCAGGAGCTCTGTAAATTCTGCCCTAATCTTGGGTGTTTTACTCACCTGGATGTGCTCAATGGCCAGAGAATTGACACCTTAAGTTCAGCGTTACTCTCCGCAGTTGTAAGCACGTGCAGCAAAAACTCCACACTCTCTTGGGGCCACGGACCCTGGGTCCAGCCCCACGGTTTGGCCTGGGCACACAAACCCACTCCATTTTTAGGTCACCTCTGGCTGCTTCGGAAAGAGCCCACCGCTTTTATGCTCTTAAACAACCAACAGTCCTCTGTACCTCAGCCTCCTGGTCTTTTGAAGCAGAATTCTTAGTTTTGAACTAGAATAATATCTAAGGTCCCTTTCAGCTCTCGCATCTCAGACTCTTTGTCTTCACAAACAGGCAGGGTTTGGAATTTCATGGAAAACAAACAAACATGATCATGCACGGAATGCTTTTTGACTGTGGAAATGAGAGTGGGCTCTGGAAATGAAATAAGACTGAGGGGCAGCACAGGACAGTGGGAGCTTTCTGGCTTTGGAGCCAGAAAGACCTGATTTCTAGTACCAATGCCAGGTCTCCTTTCCTAGTAGCTATGGGAGAGATGCTTAAACTCTTTGAACTGAAGTTTCTTCATCTAAAAAGTCAGAAAATGCCTGCTTCAAAGGGCTGCTGTGAAGATGAACTATTATAGTGCAAGTGAATCCCCTGACATGGAACATTTGCTCCGTAAAGACTAGATCTCCATACTCTCAAAAAATTAGTCTAAAATAAATGTATAGCCTAGGCTCTGGCTCTGGATATATAGGGCTATATGTATTCATATATTCTCTTCTTACAAATGTCATATTCATGTATTCTCTTCTTACAAATGTCATATGACAATGGTACTGGAAAGCTGAAAAGGATGGGGGAAATTGTGCAATGTACAACTAAAAGATAGACATTGTAGAAGGTAATAGTTGTAGACAGTTGCTGTTCCCCACCCCATCCACAGTATCCTTTTTCTGGTGATAGGATAACTCTTTTTCCATTCTTTGTCTATGCACTTTGAGAGCCCGTTTGGAGGTTCTAGCAGGGGAGCACAGCTATTTGTATATCCTTAACCGAAGACCGGTCCTCTCCTCTGGGGGGAAGGTCATCCTCTTCGACCAAGCACACAGCTCCAGGAGGGACGCACATGGATCGGTGAGGGAGGAGGGGGACACCCACCTAGTCAGCCAGGTCAGCCGATTCAATCCTGGCGATCAATGGGTGACGGATGTCGCAGCCAGATCATCCTCACATCCCCTGTTTATGCACTTTGAATGTAGTTGACCGAACACCTAACTCCACAGGGGGGCATGAGACTCAGGGTGGGAAAACCAAACATCTCATCATTTGATGAGATGTGATCTGGGTTGTTTTGCTTTGCAAGCATTGAGAGGAAGCCTGTGTGCTTTTCCACTGGACTTGAACCTTGAAACTTGAAGCTGCCAAAAGCCATCTTGCTAGCATGGGAGCATAAAAAATAACAAATGTACCCGGCCTGGTGTGGCTCAGTTGGTTGGAGCATCATCCTGTGCACTGAAGGGTCATGGGTTCGATTCCCAGTCAGGGCACATACCCAGGTTGTGTGTTGGGGCATGTACAGGAGGCAACTGATCAATGTTTCTCTCTCACATTGATGTTTCTCTCTCTCTCCCTTCCTCTCTCTCTAAAATCAATTAAAAACAAAAACACAATGTGGCGAGAGCAAAGTTGAGAGATGGACAAACACAGTGTCCTGATGACATCACTTTAGTCCATGGAGCCAGCCACACTGAAGCTGTGTATGACCCTATCTCAGCTCGGGCTGCTATAGCAAAGTACCATGGACTGAGTAGCTTATACACAATGGAAATTTATTTCTCCCATTTCTGGAGGCTGGAAGTCTGAGACTGGAGTGCCAGCACAGTCGGGTCCTGGTAAGGATCGTCTCCTGTGTTACAAGCTTCTCACTGTATCCTCACATGAGGGAAAGACAGCGCTCAGGTCTCTTATAAGGGCACTAATCCCATTCATAAGGCCTCCACCCTCATAACCTAATTACCTCCCAAAGGCCCCACCTCCTAATACCATCACATTGGGAATTAGGATTTCAACATGTCAATTTGGGGGGGAAGAAGGGGAGACACACAAACATTTTGTCCATCGTAATCCCTGTGCACTGTAAGTCCTTTCTTTTTTTGTGAAGTTCCTTTCTTGCCTTAGCCTATTTGGGTTAGGTTGTCTGTTATTTGTTAACTAAAATATTCTCAATAATTCCAAATAAGATAATGTTATTAGAGCTTAAAGGATTTTGCCTACTAGAAAGAGACACTATTGCTAATTTCCTCACCCAATTCTCTTCCTAGGACTGGACAGAACTAAAACCATCACTACCATTTTACAAGCTACCTCATTTGCCAACATCAATGACAGGAAGTCAGGCACATCATCTCCCCTAGTTCCAATGTGCAGACAACCTCTACTGCGTTGCTCATAAAGGCACTACTTTTTTTGTCCTCCTAGATACGATCACTTAATAACCTAAGACCATATTTGAGATTACTTACAGATATTTTTTCTCGAAACCTTTTAGTAAACCTGAAAAAAACCCAATTCATAAAAATGAACTGCTATCAGTTCCACTTTCTCTCATTTTTAAAAAAAGAGCTGATGAAGGGGTCAACGCAAATGAAAAGCAGGCTGTGGGAGAAGAAAGAGAGGCCATGGGGCCTGCACCAGTTAAATACAAATCAGAAAAAGAACCCTAGGGTGGGGAAAACTGTTTGTACAGAACACAGTTTACATGGGCTTGGAATTAGTCCTTTCTCAGGACTTTCATTAAGTATTGCTCTAAGTCCTATTTGCAATTTAGATAAAATCCAAATGCATATCTAATCTACATCCCTTAACCGAACATTTACTAGTAAGGCTGTCCATCATATAACCAGTTCTTTAGGTTCACTTCTCCCTCCTTTCCCACACTAACCAACTACTTTAGCCAGACACGTGCACTCCCGTGTCATGAACGCATCCAGTGTCTCCGTTGCTGTGATTTCTTTGATCTTTCAATTTCCCCACCTAAAGAAGTCTCTTAACACCTTTCATTTTTCTACTTCCCTAGGTTCCACAGGGATCAAATCAATTCCCTCTCCTTAGCCAAAAGGGATTTTTCCGTCCTCTCAACACTTAGGACATCCATCTTCTATCTCTCATTGGACCTGCACTTATAGACTGCCTTGCACTATTAGCTGTCATTTAATGTGTATGCATTTCATTTCTCCACTAGATTGTTTACTCCTTGAGATCAAATGTGACCGTACCTTATGTTTCATAATAAACCCAGTTGTAATTTGTACAGAGTAAATGTTCAAAAATAATGGGTAGATTGCAGATTGAGGCTGAGTAAAATGCTTCCCTCGACATGTTTTTGCTCACAATTTCTCTTGAGAATGGAGTTAGTAACTGAGTGTCAGTTCTGGAAAAAGAAATGTGGATGTCTGGGAAGCAATGACACATGGATAGATTGGCAGGGATAAACAGAGAGACCATATCTGTAGAGCTGAAATGAAACACATATGATAGCAGACATGGTGCCTGTATAGAAGCTTCATTCCCAAGCCTTCCACAGGCTGTACTTACACAAACCTCACCTGCAGTAAGTGACCTCAATATATCAAATTGTTGTCTAAGTTCCTGTCCTCTTAATGATACTGAAGCATCTCCTTGCAGCTAGAAAGTGATAAATCCTGAGAGGAGAATAATTGTTCAATGTGCACATGAGAAAGTCTGAGACTAGCACAGGGAAACTAAGCCTAGAATTTCAGGCACAAGCACTGCACAGAGAATGGAAAGTGCTGGGCTTAGGACATGGCTGTGTGACTGGGGTAGTTTACTCAACACTTTAGACAGGTTTGGTTTCCTCATCTGTAAAGTGGCAGTAAGATGATTCTGACAGAGGCTGCTAGCAACCTGCTAATATACAATCCCCCTCTTCCTTACTAGTAGAAATTCTGTATTATTTGGGACAGGATATGATTGGCTAATAGTACATTTCCAATCCTTTCTTGCAGATAGGTGTGAGATCACAGTTCAGAAATCACTGAATGGGGCTTTTTGGAAATCTCTTTTAAGAGATGCCCTTCTGCATTTCAGCTTCCTTTCGTATTCCTCCCACCTGGAACATGGATGTGATGGTGGGAGCTATAGAGGCCATTTTATAACCATGAGGCAACCATGAGACTCAAAGCCATTCACTAAGTCTGATGAACAGAGAAACGAAAGAAGCCTGGGTCATTGATGGCCATGGAGCTGGACAGGGACTGACTATCTTTGGAGTTTTAATGTAATAGAGAAAAAAAAAACTTCTTTCTTGTTTTAGTTGCTATTTTTCCTGTCCTTTTAACCAGAAATTACATGCAATTCCTACTTCACAGAATTGTTACATAAATGAAATGAGACCAAATATAAAGAATCCAAAACTGTGCCACTATTCCTTCTTCATACCATTCATAAAAGATTAAAATATGGAGTAAAAATTCATCTTTGGCACATCAATTTTGATTAAAATATTGTCATTTTAGTTAGGTTTTTTTTTTGGGTACATGAGAGGTTGACAAATATTTTAAAATAGTATTGCTTCATGATATACACATATTGTAAATGATTGCATAATCTCCTCTTCTACTTGTCATCTGACCCTCTGTTCTGATCAGGTTGTGGACTCACTATTTCCCTACTTTGTACACTTATTTTTCCTGTAACTTCCCACACACAGAAAGTCTTTGCCTGACTCTGCCTACTCAGTGCCCATTTATTCTGCAAGCTCATCTGATTTCCTCAGTCTACAGTAATCACTCTCCATCAGTGCTGCTCACAGATTCTTCCATACATGAGTTCCTCTATGAATTGACTACATCAAACTGTTCGGCACTGAATAATTTCCTTCTTATCTTGTCCTGTAGTTATTTAATATGTGAACTTCGTATCCTCTTCACTAAACTGTTACTTCCTCCAGAAAAGAAACCACGTTCTGTAAGGAGTGTCCAAATGAGATCAATGTACATGAGACACATAAGGATATCATTTGTGTTACTTTATTTATTTTTCTTGTTTAAAATTTATTTTTTAAAATTTTTATTTATTGCCTAAAGTTTTACATATGTCTCCTTTTTCCCCGATTGACACCCCCACCCCGACCCCCAAGCCATTCCCATCCCGGGCAAGCCCCCACCGCCCCAGTGTCTGTGTCCATTGGTTATGCGAATGTGCATGCGTACAAGTCCTTTGGTTGCTCTCTAACCCTCCCCTCCTCTGCCATTTTTCTCTGGATCTATTCTTGTTCATCAAATTATGTTGATCATTATATCCCATAAATGAGTGAGATCATGTGGTGTTTTTCTTTCACTTCCTGGCTTATTTTACTTACATAATGCTCTCCAGTTCCATTTATGCTGTTGCAAATGGTAAAAGTTCCTTTTTTTTAGAGCAGTGTAGTATTCCATTGTGTAGATGTAACACAGTTTTTTAATCCACTCATCTGCTGATGGGCACTTAGGTTGTTTCCAAATCATAGCTATTGTAAATTGTGCTGCTATGAACATAGGGGTGCATATATCCTTTCTGATTGGTGTTTCTGGTTTCTTTGGATATAGAAGAAAGTGGGATTACTGGGTCAAATGGGAGTTCCATTTTTAAATTTTGAGGAAACTACATACTGTCTTCCACAGTGGCTGCACCAGTCTGCATTCCCACCAGCAGTGCAGGAGGGTTCCTTTTTCTCCGAATCCTCTCCACCACTTGTCATTTGCTGATTTGTTGATGACAGCCATTCTGACAGGTGTGAGATGGTACCTCATTGTTGTTTTGATTTGTATCTCTCGAATGATTAGTGACTTTGAGCATGCTTTCATGGGTCTCTTGGCTTTCTGAATGTTCTCTTTTGAAAAGTGTCTATTTAGGTCCTTTGCCCATTTTTTGATTGGATTGTTTATCTTCCTTTTGTTAAGTTGTATGAGTTCTCTGTAAATTTTGGAGATTAAACCCTTATCAGAAATATCATTGGCAAATATGTTCTCCCATGCAGTGGACTTTCTTGTTGTTTTGTTGATGGTTTCTTTTGCTGTGCAGAAGCTTTTTGTTTTTTGTTTTTTAGTCTCATTTGTTTATTTTCTCCTTAGTCTCCATTGCCCTAGGAGCTGTGTCGGTAAAGATATTGCTACGACATGTCTGCTACCATGGTATTTTGCTGCCTATGGAGTCTTGTAGGATTTTTATGGTTTCCCATCTAAAATTTAAGTCCTTTACCATTTTGAGTTTGTTTTTGCGTATGGTGTAAGCTGGTGATCTAGTTTCATTTTTTTGCATGTATCTGACCAAATTTCCCAGCACCATTTATTGAAGAGACTGTCTTGATTCCATTGTATGCTCTTGCCTCCTTTGTCAAATATTAGTTGAGCATAATGGCTTGGGTTGATTTCTGGGTTCTCTGTTCTGTTCCATTGGTCTATATGTCTGTTCTTGTGCCAGTACCAGGCAGTTTTGAGAATCGTGGCTTGGTAATATAGCTTGGTATCTGGTATTGTGATCCCTTCAACTTTGTTCTTCTTTCTCAGGATTGCTGTGGCTAAAATTTATTTTTATTGATTTCAGAGAGGGAGAGAGAGAAACGTCAATGATGAGAGAGAATGATTGATTGGCTGCCTCCTGTACACCCACTACTGGGGATCGAGCCCACAACCCAGGCATGTGTCCCGACAGGGAATTGAATGGTAACTTTCTGGTTCATAGGCCAATGCTCAACCACTGAGCTACACCAGCTGGACCATTTTTGTTGCTTTAGATTCAGCACAACTTAGGGTTGCTTCTCTCATCTCCAAATCTCTAATAGTGTCTAGCACAGCACTTGGCACAGAGAAGTTGATTAATAAATACATGTTTAATGAAATTGAAAATGCTGCCTTTTTTTAGGTCATGATGCCAAAATGAAAAACATCCAAATGATATTCAATCAAGAGTTTTTATCTGGAAATTCAAAGTGCTGGCCCAATGAGCTTGATGTACTGGGACAAACAAGTACATTGAAAGAACACATAGCTAGCCAGAAACAAAATGGAAAAATACCAGGCTGGTCAAGAACATTTCCAAGTTCTCTGTTTCCTTCACTGACCAAAGAATGTATTCAATCCATTAAAGAAGTACTTCAGTTGAGTGCCAGTGAGTTTCTTTCCACCTGGGGGAGGCAAAGGCTGAGCTTGCCATCACAGTAGAACCTACACATGCATATTTTAAACTTTTTCCTAGAATGTTTATTTTTCCTGTCAGAACAATGATCATTTCCACCATTCGCTTGTTTGGAGGGGTATATTTATGTTAATTCTCAGTTTTTCATTTCCTTTACAGCTTTGAAACAAAAATTACTTTTATTAAAATATAAATGAAAGTAAAAACAAAATACGGTGGCAGAATTTAAAATCCAAATTCATTTTTAAAAAGTGAAAAGGTATGAAATTTATTTCCACATCTGAGAATTAAAGCAAATTGCCAGAAAACTAAAATGTAACTGGCAATAGCATTTTTCACATAAATAGAACAAGCAATCTTAAAATTCATACAGAACAACAAAAGACCTCAAATAACCAAAGAAATCTTAAGAAAAAAAGCTAGAGACATCATATTTTCTGATTTAAAAGTATATTATGAGTCTATAGCAATAAAAACAGCTTGGTACTAACATAAAAACAGACACATAGCCCTGGCCAGTTGCTCAATGGTTAGAGCATCAGCCCACAGACCAAAGGGTCACAGGTTCCATTCCCAGTCAAGGGCACATACCTTGGTTGCGGGTTTAATCCCTGGCCTCGTTGGAGCACATGTGGGAGACAACCAATGGATGTGTGTATCATCGATGTTTCTCTCTCTCACCCCCTCCGCCTGCCCCATTACTCTCTCTAAAAAAATCAGTGGAAAAAAACATCCTCAGGTGAGGATTAAGAACAAAACAAACAACAACAATAAACAGACACACAGATCAATGGAACAGAATGAAGAGCCCAGAAATAAACCCACACATGTATGGTCAACTAACATTTCACAAGGGAGTTGAGACTATTCAGTGGGGAAAGCATAACCTCATCAATAAATGGTATTGAGGATTTTCATATGCAAAAGAAGGAAATTGAACTCCTATCTTATACAACTACAAAAACTAACTCCAAATGGATTAAAGACTTAAATGTAAGAGTCAAAGCCATAAAACTCATAGAAGAAAACATAGAAAAAAAGTCATCAGTATCAGCAATGACTTTTTTATATGACACTGAAAGCACAAGCAACAAAAGCAAGAATAAACAAGTGGGACTACACAAAACTAAAAACTTTTTGCACAGCAAAGGTTTCAACGAAGTAAAACGGCAACCCACTAGTGGGAGAAAGTATATGCCAGTCATATAACTGATAAGAGGCTAATATCCAAAATATACAAAAGCTTGTACAATTCAATAGTACAATTTTATACAAAATAATACAATTTTTTAAATGGGCAGAGAACCTGAACAGGTAATTTTCAAAGAAGGCATACAAATGGCCAACAGATGCATGAAAAAGTGCTCAATATCCCTAATCATCAGGAAAATGCAAATCAAAACTACAATAAGATATCATCTCATACCTGTTAGAATGGCTATTATAAAAATGACAAGCCCAGCCAGTGTGGCTCAGTGGTTGAGCATCAACCTATGAACCAGAAGGTCACAATTTGATTCTCGGTCAGGGCATACCTGGTTTCGAGCTGGATCCCCAGTGGGAGGCATGCAGGAGACAGCCAATTGATGATTCTCTCTCATCCTTGATGTTTCTAACTCTCTCCCTCTTTCTTCCTCTCTGAAATCAATAAAAATATTTTTAAAAAGAAAAAAGACAAGAGGTAAGCTTTGGCAAGGATGTAGAAAATAGGGAACCTTTGTAGTAAGTACACTGTTGGTGGGAATATATATTGTAAGTCACTATGGAAAAGAGTATAAAGGTTCCTCAGAAAATTAAATATAAAACTATCTCATGATCCAGCAATCCCTCTTCTGGGTATAGATCCAATGGAAATCCATGTTTCCCCATGTTCATTGAAGCACTATTCACAATAGCCACAATGTGGAAATAACCTAAGTGTCCATCAATAGGTAAATACATAAAGAAAATATACACATACACAGAGGAATATTATTCAGCCATATAAAGAAAAAATTTCACATCTGCAACAACGTGAATGGAACTTGAAGGTATTATGTATGCTAAGTGAAATAAGTCAGACAGAGAAAGACAAATACGGGATGATTTGCCTATATGTGGAATCTAAAAATGTCAAACTTACAGAAGCATGTAATTTCCAATCACCCATTTTAGATTTTTTTCCTGAGAGTACATGGAGAGAGACAGTTTCTGGTGCTCCATCAGCAGTGAAGGGTGATGTTTAGGGGGGCTGTAGAAAACAAAAGATCATGCAACTTAACTTAGAATTCCTAGATACTTGGCAAATAAATGTCTATCGCCTGTGGTTGGCAAACTGTGGCTCGCGAGCCACATGCGGCTCTTTGGCCCCTTCAGTGTGGCTCTTCCACAAAATACCATGTGCGGGGTGTGCACGTACAGTGCGATTGAAACTTCGTGGCCCATGCGCAGAAGTCGGTATTTTGTGGAAGAGCCACACTAAAGGGGCCAAAGAGCCGCATGTGGCTCTCAAGCCGCAGTTTGCCGACCACTGGTCTATCCCATTGCTGAAATGTGTGGTGTATGTGTTGGGGCTGGGACTCAGTCAGATGCTAAAGCAGGGCATCCAAGTTCACTCTAAGATCATTTGAAATGAGGCTGTAAAAAGGAGCTCTGGGAACCACATTGCTGTGGTGGGAGGAGTTGTCTACAGTAATGAAGGCGTCCTGCCCATTAGCGCATCACGGGACAATTCCAGTCTTACCTTCTGCCATAAACTCCCATATCCTAGGATCCATGATGTGGCACCAAGGTCCTCATCATCTCAATAATAAAGCAGACATAACCCAGAGAATGCTCAGCTGGGCTTAACACTGCTGAGTCTCTGACATGAGTTGGGAAAAACTCAATTTTCAACCCGGTTATTCCACGTTTTGAGTACAATATTGCTTTCACAAATAAAACAGGTTTTTGTGTATGTGTGTCCCTCCAATTTCCTAGCAAACCAGAGCACACAGTTTAACAAAAAAGAAGTGGGTCCAAAGAATGAACGCAAATGCTGATGCAGCCGGAAAGGAGGGATCAAATAGTACGGGCAAGAAAATGTTCAGTAGAGAAACTTTGGGGGCTTAAAGCTTTGCTCACTACATATATTTCCCATTTTTCTGGTCTAGTCACTCTCTTCCTTCCACAGTATTCTTCAAATAGCTTCAACTTATAACTTCAAAATGAAGGTAACTACGGGGGTGGGCAGCATGTGAAGTTGAAATAATTGGGATCATCCAGTGTCTCCCATTGCTCCCAAATGCCTGCATCATTCTATTTCATCCCTGGCAGGATCAAGAACTTTGAAGTTGATGCTGGCATCATCTGGGCTGGTTTTGGATAATTTCTCACAATAACGCCACTATTCCCTTGGAGAAAGAAAAAGTGAGACATATCAGTCATGGATTTCATGATCCCGATTCCTGTTTAGTTCTGAAAATTAAAAAGCTTTGAGAATTCTGTATCCCTCTTCCATTCATGTAAAAACACCAAGGTCATTGCAAGCTTAGCACACAGCCTGTTCACATCCGTTCCTTGGCACCATGGAGCTGATCTTGTTTGTTTTCATCAGTCGGTGAGAGCATTACTATCCTGCTGTATAACTGAATCATGCTGAATTAGCATCAAGCTTCCTCAGATGAATTCACCAACAGGGAGTGGACATTCAGCAGTAACAATTATCTGGGTGCATTTCTCTTTAGCCCCGCCTCTGATGGAATGTCTGACTTACATGAGAGAGTCCAGTCTCGTATTGATAGCCTTCACTAAATCATCCTTTTCAATTTCCTCCGACCTCTCCATCATAGGTACCAAAAATAAAAACCCAGTTTTTGGAATGGGTGAGTTAGCATATGGCAGTCTTTCGCTATATGATTGCCCCACATCTTTGATCTCTGTAGTCCTTTCATTGGGGGTTTTTAATATAAAACTGTCATTGACCTTGCAAGTACCAGCTGTCCTCTTGAAATATGAGGCTGGCAATGATGACACACAGCATTGATAATAACAAATGGTAGTTCATATTTCAGCTGAGTTGGGCTTTTATGCTCTGCTATTAGACCCCAAGTATTCAGTATGAATAGAAAATATTAAAATGCAACTCAACTGGCTGATCTCTTCTTTTTGCTACCAAGCAGTACATCTGGACTTGAAACCTGCATTGAATCTGCTCACGAATCAGGTCCGGTCTGGCACTGGGGTTAGGCAACTCTTTTAAACTGAAGATTTGAAGTTCTTGTTTGGAGAGGTGAGATTTTTATCTAGGATGGAGATCATTTTACCATGACTCTCAGCTCTGTCATAAATTGTAGGGTAAACTCACATAAACCTGGACTTTCTCATAGTTCACAATGAAAATTAAGTTAAACCAGCAAGTAGACAAAATTAAAGAAACTTGGAGTGAAATTAAGTCAAATCATTTTGACCATAAAAGAGCAATTTCTCTATTCTATCTTAAATATTGATCTTTGAACAAATTTTGCCTTTTAAAGCACATCCTCATATAGACCTTTTTTCTGGTCATTAAGAGATGTTTATATTGCTTGAAAAAATTTTTGTTATTGAAAGGGCGAGGGCTATGCCCTCCATCTTGCCTGTATCCTCCATGTTGGGGCCACGTGCGGCCTTCTTCCCGGAAGCCCAGGCCTCTGCTGGTCACGCCCGGGATTTTAAACTAACCAATGACAATCAAGGGAAGTGCGCGCCATAGAACAAGACCCGGCTTGCGCCTGGCCAATCGGCAAAGCACAGTCCTTTCTCCTCCCCTTACTCCAACCCCCCCTATATAACCGGACTCCAGGCGGGGTTCGCTCTCTCAGCCACTTGGTTTGCCATTGTGTCGGTGAGTCTGGTGGACGGGAGCCGAGCTAGCTTGAAATACAGATTCTTATGCTTTTGCATCGATTGGCTGGCTCCCTGACGTGGTTTCTTGGGAATCTTGAAATCTGGGCATAACAGTTATAGCATGAATATAAAAAAGAAAGAAATTCTAAATGTTTAATTTTTTTAAATTTTTTTTAAAGAAGCCTTCGATAATTTAAAAAAAAAAACTCAAAAAAAGAGAAGCCTTTGAGAATCAAAAGAGGAATCCTAAGGAGAATAGAAAATGGCATTTAATCTATAACCATTGGAGTGGACATAAGATGCACCCCCAGATCTCCCTCCAAGGATGGACTTATTGCCCCAGCAGGTGGGAGTGCTGTCAGCAGAGACTCTTCAGCTGTTGTCAGCTCCTTTGGGGATTGCCCCACTGCAGAGAACTGCCTCACCTAAGCCACATCCTTTGTGAGATGGCCCACATCCAGTGGCTGATAAAGGTGGGAGTATAAAGGCCTGGCCCTTACACAAGAGCACTGTGGCCAGACACTTCAGATCCCAAGCTCCCCAGGGCATCAGCCAAGGGCATCTTCAGGCTGCAACACAGCTCAACTTCTCTTCTGTCCAAATTCCACCTCCTTCCCTCCTTGCCACAAATATGCATCTCAAGAGAACACTTTGTAGGGAAAGAAAAAAACATTGTGTGTGTGTGTGTGTGTGTGTGTGTGTGTGTAAGTGAGCGTGTGTGCTTTTGAAAGGTCAGGGGCTGATAATCTTAGACCACCTCAGAGGAGGTGGAATTACAAAGACTCAGAACTAGATGGCCAGATGGAAAAGAGAAGTTAACTAGGTTCTGGTACCAATTCCCTTGTGTATAAGTGTGTGTGGTGGGGGAGGGCTTCCCACACAATACCAAGCAATTCTAGGACACCAGCAGGGTGTCGAAGAAATCAACTAAATTCTGACACTATCTACTGTCAACCAAGAAATGTCCAAACCTGTAGGGAATTTTTATGAGTTTATTTGGGCCAAACTGACAATTGCCAGGAAGCAAAATCTCAATGGGTTGAGAAAAATGCTCCAGAGAATGACAGTTTTGCAGTTTATTGCATACATTACAATCAATGTAAGGAGGGTTACATGAAATTCATTGGTGATAGATTAGGGAGGCAGGAAAAAGCTAAGAGGGGGAAGTCTCTGAGATTCGGTAAAGAATAAAATATAGAGACAAATATTTCTTTTACATTGATGGATATAGGGTAGTTAAAAATTAACATTTATAGTACATAGAGATGGTATTTAAGCAACAAGATAACAATAAAGGGTTCTGTGGTCTTTTGCTATCACAGAAGCTTGTGCCCTGAGGGGTCTAGAAAAAGGGAGATTACTCTGACATCCCACAGGTATATTATTATAGATGCAAAAAGACAATAAACAGTCGTAGGTAAGGTAAAGATTGACCTTTGTCAAGGAAGATACTGGCCTAGGAAATGACTACCACCATGACTCACTTTTAGTCTTCCTAAGTGATTACTTTAGGTCTCTGACTTTGTAAGGCCACCATGCAGGCCTCCCCTGAGCTTGTCAGGTTTAGCATGTGGCCCCTTTTTCATCCACACTACCCAGAGTTAGCATCAGATTTCACAGGTTAAGGGTTCAGTGCTACTGTTCCTGCTCCACCCCCAACTTCAGACAACAGCTGAAAGCCCAGGTTGTTACCTGTGCTTTTGACTAACCAGCTACAGATGAGAAGGTCCCACAAGCTCCATCTTGGGACTTCAGCCACCAGTCCCAAGTCCACATTGTTGCATATATTTCTCACTGATTGGCTGTGAAAGCAGAGGTTCCCAAGACCACTCCTTGGGTTTGCTAGAGCAGCTCACAGAACTCAGAGAAATTTTTTGCTGGCTAGATCACAGATTTATCATAAAAGAATGTAACTCAGGAACAGCCAGTTGGAAGAGATGCAGAGGACAGAGTATGAGGAAAGGGTGAGGAGCTCCCACGCCCTCTCCAGGTGCACCACTTTCCCCCAATTACCACATATTCAACCACCAGGAAGCTCTCTGAAACCTGTCCTTTCCGAGTTTTACGGAGGCTTCATTACATAGGCAGGATTGATTAAACATCGGCCATTGGCAATTCAACTCAGTCTTCAGCCCCTATCCCCTCCCTAAGGCCTTTCCAAAAGCCACCTCATTAATATAACAAAAGAGACTTTAATCACCTTTATCACAGGAAATGCCAAGGGTTTTAGGAGCTGTGTTCCAAAGATTAAATATGCATAAAAATATATTTTGGTTATCTAAATGACAAAAGTATATATTTTTCTTAAAAAATCACAATATTTCAGAAGTCAACATCCATAGATGCCTGAGCACCTGAGTCAGCACCACGAAGTTGAGTGAAGAATCAAGCCTTCAAACCACTCCTTTTATCTCCCAATGATCCTCCCTTCTCTACTGTGTATGGGAGCCTTGTTAGCTGTATTTCTGGTTGCAGTGGTTACCTGTGCTTACCTGCAGGTACACATTTTCCAATTGCACAAATCGTCAATAAGTTCTCCCCATCAGAGAAGGGTTCTCAACAGTGGTAGAGTGAGAGGGGCTCAAAAGGAGGGAATATTAATATATCAGTCTCTTCAAGTCACCTTCTTAGGATCAATGGCCCACTTGCTCCAAAGACTAACACTAAGGTTGTCTCCAAAGGTATTTCTATCCAGAGGAACAAAATACATAGCTTTGATCTGAAATAGGAAATAAAATTATCATTCTAGTTTGACTCCTGCCACCTGGAACAAGGAAAACAGAAAGACAAATGTCTTCCTGGTGCATTAGCATGCCTCGTGACCTTGAACAAGAACACCTAAATATTCAAAAGATAGTCGTCTTAGAAACAGCTCAAGAAATAGGACGACTTTAGCGTGAGAGAGAGGGGAAGAAATGAGTTTTTCTATCAGAAAGTTCAATTGAGTCCTGGGGTTTGCATTGAAGATATATTAGGTTTCATTACACTGTGTTCCTATTAGGATAAAATTGCTCTGAAAGAAAGAAGAGGAAGCAAAGGAAATTTTTAGAGGAAAATCCTTTTCATTTCAGCAAACAAGTGAAACAGAAGGAGAAAGAACTCGTAAAGAAAATTTTTCATTACAAACATTTTATTTGGGTTTTTTTATTGTTGGGAATCCCAAATCCAAGTTCCGCTATTCTTGCCGGCTGGTGTGCTCAGCAGTTGAGCATTGACCCAGGAACCAACAGGTTGCCGGTTCGATTCCCAGTCAGGGCACATGCTCCAGTTTCAGGCTCAATCCTTGGTGGGGGGTGTACAGGAGGCAGCCCATCGATGATGTTCCTCTCTATCCCTCTCCCTTCCTCTCTCTCTGAAAGTCAGTAAAAACATATTTTTTAAAAAAACCTATTATTGCTGTTGAGTGAAAATAATCAACTCATGTTCTAATGCTCCCATTATGGCTGTGGTGGGGATGATGAGGATAAAGATAATAAACATTTTTACGATAACTAACTTTATATGTCAGGCATTACACTAACCCAATAAAAGGAAGCATGCCACAGCCTTCCTTAGTACTAGTATGCAATATTTTTTAGCACTTAATCTAGGATGATAAATGAACCATCTGAATTTCTATTTCAGTAAGTCTCCCTTAAATTTGACTAACTCCTCTGTGCTCCTATTGAAGAAATGATTTAATTTCTTGTAACTGGGGCTGAAGGTTTATACCTATCCTTCACAGCACTTACTGTAGACTAAATACTTAATAATTGCACAGAAGGGTCTGGCCACTTTATTAAATATACCTACACTGTTTTTCTGGCAGCCCGTTGGTTGTTTCAGTACAACTCAACAAGCAATTATTTGTACCTGTGATGTAAAGATGCTGTGAACAGAAGACCTGTGAGACTTGGTCCTCTGCCAAGAGGCTTGCTGTCAGCTTTGAGACACAAGACATAAACACATGGAATGGGCACTGAATGATCCAAGACAGGGTATCCTTAAATGTCACAGTGCTCAGTTCTGACACGGCTGGAGACCAGCAAAGACTGGAGCCAGGAGAGGGGAATAGGGTGAAGAGACTTGATTGGTGCCAAGGATGGGTAAAAGGAAGAAAGGTGATTGGAGAAAACATTCTCAGCAGGAGAAAACATTCACCATGAGACCTGTGTGGTTAGAGCACAGAATTTGCCCTTTCTGCAAGGATGAAAAGACTTTGACTGGAAATACTAACTCTTCACAAACAGGACATCAGATAATTAAAAGCAACAATCAACGTATCGATTCCTGATAGCTCAAAAAACAAAAAAAAGGAGTAAGTATGTTATGTATTATCCTCCAAATTTAAGGGAAAGGTATATATCCAGATTAACCTTTTGTGTTGGAACAACTCACTAATATTATAATTGTGAAGATGTTGAAATAGAAATTTTAAAAGTTATTTGTGGTTTCTGTTGTTGTTTAATTAGGGTTAAAGGGGTCTAGAATCACAGGCAGTCAGTTACTCCCTCCTTTGGGCTTCCATTTTGTACTTAAATATTTTTTTCACACAAATTATATTGTGCAGAATGTTTTCAACTGACTTCCATTTAGTCAGGTTCCAAGGCAGATGATGCTCTCCTCTGTCTATAAAACATGCTGACTGACGTTCACAACACTTGATGCTTAATGATTCTTTTCTTCACTGTGCCTCATACTACTCACCAGTTGAACAGTTGGCTTACAAGAGTCAGTTAGGCTGGTTCCCAAAGCCCTTTCATTCAACTGGATTTATCGCA
>NW_005871260.1:723970-752561 GCF_000147115.1 Myotis lucifugus | reverse complement strand
GGCGAGCAAGAGGAAGCGTGATGAGGCGGGACTAGAAGACCGGTTTGCACAGCTAACCATCCAGAGAGGACAAACAATTCGCACGCAGTTGCCTCGCACCCAAAATACTTCTCCACCTACATGGGGACAGTCTGCAGAAGATCGCGTAAAGCCGCAGCAGTGAACAATCAACGCAGTGCTATTTTTTCTGTCATGAACTTGAAGCAAAACAAAAAAGGGGGAAATGTAGCGGTCAAGCGGAAAGAAGTTAACTAGAAGAGGACGCTCTGCCGGGAGAAGGCGTGAGCCTGCAAGCGGGCCGCGTCAGAACAAAGTCTTGCACGCGAGACTTATTGTTCCGAGGCAGAACTTTCCTTGACGTGATGAATAGTCCATGAGGGCATAGAAAGTTCAGGGGAGGGTGCACTGCTGCAGGTGGAAAGAGTCTTTGTATAATATAGGAAATTAATAGTGTAATGTATAACTTAGCTTTGATGATTTCATAAAGCATGTTTGTTAATCATTGTCACTTGCTGTACCCCATTGTTAATCATTGTCACTTGCTGTACTCCTTTGTTATTTGCTGTGCTCACCCCCAATAAAAGCCATAAGGGATCAGAGGATCTTTGCTATTCGCCTGAGCGAGCGGTAGCCCTCTGCTTCTCCGTATCCTGTCGTCCGACTCATCTCTGCGCCTCCGTTCACCAAGAACATCAATACTCCTCTTTTTCCCCCCCATTGCTCCCCTCCACCCGGTTCCCACCCCACACCATGCCCTTACCCTCCCCCATTATCCTTGTCCATAGGTGTAAGATTTTTGTCCAATCTCTTCCCGCACCCCCTAAACCCCCATCCCCCTGAGAACTGTCAGTCCACTCCCTTTCTATGCCCCTGATTCTATTATATTCACCAGTTTATTCTGTTCATCAGATTATTTATTCACTTGATTTTTAGATTCACTTGTTGATAGATATGTATTTGTTGTCACTTTATGAAAAAAAATCAAAATTTTTATCTTTACCTTTTTCTTCCTCTTCTTAGAGAATACCCTTCAGCATTTCATATAATACTGGTTTGGTGGTGGTGAGCTCCTTTAGCTTTTTCTTGTCTGTGAAGCTCTTTATCTGACCTTCAATTCTGAATGATAGTTTTGCTGGGTAGAGTAATCTTGGTTGTAGGTTCTTGCTATTCATCACTTTGTATATTTTTTGCCACTCCCTTCTGGCCTGCATAGTTTCTGTTGAGAAATCAACTGACAGTCGTATGGCTACTCCCTTGTAGGTAACTAACTGTTTTTCTCCTGCTGCTTTTAAGATTCTCTCTTTGTCTTTTGCCCTTAGCATTTTAATTATGATGTGTCTTGGTGTGGTCCTCTTTAGATTCCTCTTGTTTGGAGTTCTCTATGCTTCCTGGACTTGTAAGTCTATTTCTTTCATCAGGTAGGGGAAGTTTTCTGTCATTATTTCTTCAAATAGGTTTTCAATATCTTGCTTTCTCTTTTCTCCTGGCACCCCCATAATTCGGATGTTGGTACGTTTGAAGTTGTCCCAGAGGCTCCTTACACTATCTTCATATTTTTGGATACTTTTTTCTTTTTGCTTTTCCGGTTGGGTGTTTTTTGATTCTTTGTATTTCAAATCTTTGACTTGATTCTTGTGATCCTCTAGTCCAGGGGTGGGCAAACTTTTTGACTCGAGGGCCACAATGGGTTCTTAAACTGGACCGGAGGGCCGGAACAAAAGCATGGATGGAGTGTTTGTGTGAACTAATATAAATTCAAAGTAAACATCATTACATAAAAGGGTAAGGTCTTTTTTTTTTTTTTAGTTTTATTCATTTCAAATGGGCCGGATCTGGCCTGCGGGCCATAGTTTGCCCACGGCTGCTCTAGTCTGCTGTTGGATCTCTGTATATTATTCTTTATTTCAGTCAGTGTATGCTTAATTTCTGATTGGTCCTTTTTCATATCCTTGAGGGTCTCACTAAATTTCTCAGAGGTTTCTAGAAGATTCTTGAGTAACCTTATAACTGTGGTTTTGAACTTTATATCCAGTATTTTGCTTTCATCCATTTCTTTCATTTGTGACTTGTTTCTTTGTCTCTGCATTTTGGCTGCTTCCCTGTGTTTGTTTCTATGTACTGGGTAGCTGCTTAGTCTCCTTGAGTTGATAGAGTGGCCTTGTGTGGTTGGTGTCCTATAGGGCCCAGTGGCTCAGCCTCCTCAGTCACCTGAGGTGGACGTTCTTGGTGCATCCCCTTGTGGGCTGTTTGCACAGTCTTGTTGTAGTTAACCCTTGATTGCTGTTGGTATCACTGGGAGGAATTGACCTCCAAGCCAATTGGCTGTGATTACCAGCTGTGTCTACACTGGAAGATCTGTTGTGTAGGAGACACCCTTATAGGGCAGGACTTGCTTCAGTAGAGCTTTGGTGCTCACTGAGTCTGCCTTCTGAGTGTGTCTCTTATGGATGTGAATAATTGTAATCCATTATGGTCTCACTCTGACCACTGGGTACACTGGCTCTTGGATCTCCAAGGAGGTGCAAGGTCAGCCATTGTCTGGGGCTGCCCAGCCGGAGCTACAGAGACATCTGCAGATTCCTCCTCTTTGTATGGGGTTTGGAAGTGCCCAGACGAGGCCCAGCTGTGAAGCAAGGCCGCTGCGGCTGTCAGGTAGTGGGCCTTTTTTTGGAATCTCTGGGGCTCTCTGACCCAGCTGCAGTTTGTTTTAGGCAAAAGGACAGGCCATTCATATGCAAAAGCCACTGTGCACAGCTTGGGTGGGGTTGTAAATTGGGTGGGGCGGGGTCTCTGGGAATCACCAGGGCAGAGCAAACAGCAATGGCTTCCCTGAACTGGAGAAGTCCCTGGTTCTCCGCATTCTGCGCACCCGTGCAGGAACAATGATCATTGTGAGCACCTCTAAGAGTAAGCCACCCTCGTGTTCCTGTCCCAATGCCAGATAGTCCAGTTTCTCCCCGTATGTGTCTGGGTCCCCCAGATTCTCACCCGGAACTGGAGTTCAGAGCAAATGGGAGCTTGTATCTCCCTCCCGATTAAAAGAGCAGCACATCCAGGTGCCAGCACTTTCCGCACCTCCGCACCTCTTACCCATCTCAATGAGCTTTCTTCACCTCTCTAGTTGTAGAACTTCCACTCAGCCAGCTTTCCCGATTCTGGGTGGTAGTTGTTCTGCCATTTAGTTGTGACGTGGTTTTGAGAAGCAGCAAGTTTAGGTGATTACCTATGCCTCCATCTTGGTTTCTCCTCAAGTATCCTTGTTTTAATCTATTTTGTTTCTGTTACCTGACCAACTACTAGTCCCAATTGTAATGAAGGAATCTACCATCTTGTGATGGTTTGGTTTGCAAGCTCCTAAAGTCAAAAGTTCTGAATTGAGTGGGTGGTACCAGTGCCAGAACACTGGAGACAGAGGATCAGAGATCCAGTGGGCTGCAGAAAACCAAGACAAGCCAGGTTCATGGCTTTAGAATGTGATAAATTGGTAGAATTTTACAGTAACATCTTGTCAAGTAAAAGCATTACGTAAGCCTAACGTGTTATCACCAACATTTTATAGGACAATTTTAATCCTCCAAAACAGTAGGAACATCAGTTAATGGACATTCCTTTAAATGTAGTATTAGTGTGATTTAAAACTTACTACACTGTCCTTATCTTGCCCATTTTCTCTCAATGACATCAAACCTTCTTTCACATTCTGTGCTAATTTAAAGACTGAAACTTCTGAGCTCCCAAGAACTTCGGTTGCTTAATGCAGTGTTTCTATAGCTTCAATAATATATATTCTCATTGTAGAGGGAAAACCATGCTCACAGACACTCCTCTTCCCTTTGCTTTCCATTATTTTATTATAATGTAAAAACATGCACATATTTTATGTGACTATAAAAGAAATATGTGCTCACACTCCTATCCAACTAGAAAACAAAAGTAAATTTACAAATACTAACAAAATCATTATAATTCAAATTAACAGTGCAAATTTAAAATAATACATGATGCTGTTTTACTGGAACTGCATTGCTGATGTAGGCTTTAATATACAGGGATGTAGCCTCAAGTCAGGTTCCATACATAATCAATTTTTATATTTTGACTTCAACAATACCAATGCAGGAAAAAAAAACAACATGTGTTCTATGTATGATTTTGTTTCCTGGTTTAGGATAAACAATCTTGCTGTAGAATCAAAATTCTTCCAGTGACTAATGGTCCTGGAGCAAATTTTATGAAGCGTCAATTCTGTAAATTACATACTTTAAGATAAGTTTAGGCCGTATGGCTCAGTTGGTTGAGTGTCGTCCTATGCAGCAAAAGGTCACTGGTTCAATTCCCAGTCAGGGCACATACCCAGGTTGTGGGTTTGATTCCTGGTTGGGGTGCATGTGGGAGGCAACCAATCAATGCTTCTCTCTCGAGTCAATGTTTCTCTCCCTCTCCTCTCTCTTTCTCTCCCTTCCTCTCTCTCTAAAATCAATAAAAAACACATTTTTAATGAAAGAAAGAACCACTATATTGTTGTTGTGTTTGTTTGTTTTTTAAAAGATAAATTTAACATTGGGGCACTTAAAAATATTTGTATTGGGATTTAATCCAATTATTAATATAGTGACTACTTCAGAGCATATTGATAGTTAATGAGTTTTTCCTAGTTAATATCTGAACAATATACCTCTACTTGTACAATAAGCACAATACCAGGTGCTACAGTGTAGTTTGTTGTCTTCCTTTTTAATTCTGCATGTCTACAACATCATATTCCATGTGATGACCCAATTCTCCCTCCACATTTCTCTATTCTTATAACTTTGAAACTTTGGCCAGTGAGTATTTCATGGTTCTCTTTAAAGCAAACACAATCATAAATACAAACACAAGCTCAAGCATTAGAATTACAAGACATTAATCAGTTAGAAGGTAGTTTTTTTGATAAATCACATGAATTTAAACATGTATCAGTGAAATAAAAGCTTTGCCAAAAACTGAGATTCCACAGAACATATCCAAGCCCTCCAAGAGTTATAAAGACATGTTTTCAAAACTGACCCAGGGCATAGTGAAGGGAAGAAGAACAATGAAATAAAAAGGGTAGTCACAAACATCCACCACTTTTAACTAAAAAAAAACAACAAGAAGAAGAAGAAAGTTGAGGTGATATAGTTATGGAAAATAAACAGGAGAAAAAACAGTTTCTAGGGGAGTCAGTAAACAAAGAGGAAGTCAATGACCAGCTAAAGACCAAGAATGTGTTCCAAGGGAAAGACCCAACGGACGGGGAATTGAACAGGTAAGCCCAGCAGAGCCTAGCACTTACGCATTCAGCGTGCATGCTGGCAGACCAAAGGGAATCGCAAGGCTCTCAGCTCTCTGTGAACATTGCCAGTTCAGTGTTCTTACCCCCTGGGTATTAAGAATAGGTACCGATACCATGTCGGTTTTCCTCTTTAAACTGTAAGCTCCTCAAGAGCTGGACCACTGCTTCATTCATTTCTGTTCCTCCATCACTTCACACAGTGTCAGGTACACAGTTGAGCTCAAGTAAAATAAATGGAATGAAAGAATTTCTGCATTGGAAGGAACCTTAAAGAACTGATAGGCCAGTGTTTTGCAACTTCCAAACTACATATTACGAGGTAAATTTTTACCAGTCTAGCAAGAGTTATACTATATTGTGAAGGCAAGAATATATTAGTTTCTGTTGAATGTTAACTCTTCAAACCCAGGTCTTTATGATTCTAGAGACTGATTTGTTAATCATTTTGATATAATACCTTCAAACAGATTTAAAGTATTTTAGTCATTTGTCCTCAAGCACTTGGCACCATGATGGTGGGTAAGTTACATTTTCAGACCCTTAGTACTGTGGGAATAACTGGTGTGGAGAGCACTTTGAACAACCTCTCCACCAGGGGAGGTGCTGACCCGGTGAAAATTTTATATAGTTTACCATTTTATTTTTAATCCTCACCCAAGGATATATTTTTATTGATTTAGGGAGAAGGGGAGGGGGAGAGAGAGAGAGAGAGAGAGAGAGAGAGAGAGAGAGAGAGAGAGAGAGACATAGATCAGTTGTCTCCTGTACACTCCCCAACCTGGGATTGAACCTGCAATCAAGGTGTGTGTCCTGACCGGGGATGGAACCCAAAATTTTTTGGTGTAGGGAACGACACTCCAGCCAATTGAGCCATGCAGTCAGGGCTATAGTTTACCATTTTTTTAAAGCCCACTACTTGTACTGAAAAACTGTAGAGTAATTCAATTTTGCTCAAATTCCTTTGATGACAATCATGTTAACTAGTCCTCAAGATAAGCTTGGGGGAACCAGTGTGGAAATGTGGGGCATTTTATCTCTGAGTAGCTCCTACTAAATCTCTTCCATGTTTTTTTAACCTCCTGTAGTCATACAGAACAAATCTATTCCTTTTTGCTGAGCACTGTTGCTCACATATTTTTGTCATCTGTTATGTTCCTTACTATGCTATCTGGCTAACCCTCCCCAGCCCATTCAACCTTTCCTTATATTAGGGTCTCCAGTCTCATCACTATTTAGGTCATTATCTTCTGAATGGTCTCTAATTTGTTTAAATATCTCCCTAAGTCTGGTTTCCAGAATAGCTCATGATTTAGGACTTCAGAACACAGCTTTCTTTAAAACATGATTATGAAATATTCCAGCAAACAAAATGCAGAGAGAATATTATAACAAACACCTATGTACCTATCACCAAATTTAAACAGAATATTATCAAATAGATGAAGTCTCTTATAATAGCTCCCCTTCAGCCTCCTCTTCTTATTCTCCAGAAGAGATCACTGTTATCATAAACAGGATGATAATCACTGTTTATCATTCCAGTGTATTTTGATGTCACCAAAGATTATTTTTAATTATCCTTTGTGTTGTCCATGTCATCTCCAGCTGATAACTATCAATTTTGTTTTTATAAATCTTCCAGAAGAGTTAATGTAAGTAGTACATCTTTGTTTTCAGCTTTTCATTATCATTCCTCGCAATGATTTTATTTAATGTTTACCTTAAATTCTTACTATTATCAATTGAGGTAACTAAATCTAGAGCTCACAACAGTGGAAATGGAGAACACTTGTTTTCCATCTTCTGCTGTAATTGTTTCATATTATTTGAAGACGTATTTTAAATTTTCTGTGCAAATATCTCTTCACCAATCTAGGTAGGTATTAAATATGACCACTTTGTTTTCTTTTCAGGAAGTTTGAGCCATGAAAACTGTAATCACTTCCCATTATCAGAGGTGATAGTAGTTTGGTAGTCTGAACCTCTCTTGGGAAGATTACATTTCTCCCACACCTCTGCTATCCTGGAAGTCTATTAATAGGTTAATCTTCAAGCTGGATCTAGCTGATATCTGTGTGAGCTTTGCTGAGGATCCTTAAGTGATCGTACATATATCATACTGTCTGTTCCAAAGCTAGTAGGACTTGACTAAATTTTCCCATATTTAGGAACAGTTAATTCTACTGAAATCTCAAATTCTTCAAAACACGTAATCAATAAAATAGAATACCTAGTCCTAGGGAGATGACAAATGCTAAAGATCTGTCTTTAACACTGTAGCTTCAAAGATATTCTGCATATATATTTTAGAAGAAAGTATATTTGACATTTTGCTGTTAAAAATACTCTTCAACTTTTGATTTAGATGTTGTTGCCATTGAAATAAAACTAATACTAAAAGTACTTTTTTTATATAAAAAATGGTTTTAGTCTTTGTTACCAAATGGATTCTATCTGCATTAGCCAGAAAACAACAGACAAATCACTTTGGGTAGATTAAACAAAGAGAAAGGAGTTAAATATAGTTTATAACCTTGAGAAAGATTACATTTGAGCCTTTAATGATAACCTAGAAAATGTACAAATTTCTATAGTCATCAAAGTAGAATGCAAATCAAATGAATTATATAGCTTCAGAATTAGTAATAAAGTTGTGCCCTTTATTTGTCCAAAAGAGAAACTTACTACAGAGAATTAAAAAATAGGGAAAAATGGTTTAAATTAGCAGGGCTCTAAAACTCTAATAATATAGTTGAATAACCATGATTTTCCTCTTTTTTTGGAAAATTATTAAAGTACAGAAAGTAACCAATTTTTAGATACTCATAACCAAAAATTAACAAATGCTGTTAACATATTAACATTTTTGCTTCCTTTTTAAAAATTTAATGAAGGAAATAAAACATTTCAAATGAAATTAAATTCCCTTTGTCTCCCTAAACCACTCCTATCCCAATTGTAATCTTTTCTTTTCCTCCCCAGAGTCAATTCCTACTCACTGATCATGAATGTGATATGTACCCTTTAGTCCATGTTTTTACACTTACTACATTTATGTGCTCTTTTTGTTTTTAATTTACATTAATGCTCTCACATGGTATCTATCATTTCTGAAACTTTATTTTACCATCCTGTTATTGGGAACATCCATGCTGATTAGTATAGATCTAGGCCATTCACTTTAATTGCTGTAGTGTATTTTATTTCATGACTCAACTTAGTCACTAATGGAAAGTTAGGTTGATTCTATTAGTTTCCTGTTTGACACTGCTGCACTTGACATGTGTACCTGTGCTGGAGTTTCTCTAGAAATCTACATTGTTAGGTAGGTGCAAACACCAAAATACTGTCAGTTGTACCAATCACAGTTCCACTGCGGAGTTCTTGTTTCTCTCCATCCTCAGCAAATGGTATTGTCAATGTGGTGAGCATTTGTCATTCTTTTTGGCTACCCAGAACCCTGAACATCCTTCCTATATTTAGAGAATATCCCATTATGAGTCTCTCCCTCCCACTATATATGTCAATACTCTTTCCCACGCTCCTGAGACTTTGCCAATCAGACTTCGCGCACACCAGATCAAGAATGAGAATCTGGTGACTTCACAGGGAACAGGTGCTCCTTGGAATCCGCTCTTGTTGGCAGCAGCTACAAGCATTTTTCAGAAGCCTCAGAAACAGAGGTTCAAGAGCTGGTATTGGTGACACAAACAGTGGTGGGTATTTAGGGTTTCTGAAGGATCTTGGAGTTTTGTTGGCCTGGAGAAGTGTGATTTGGGGCATGACTCCCAGTCCTCCCACAGACTCTGTGAGTTTTCTAATAGACAACTGAAGGCAGCTGTAAAGAGGGTGACTGCTGTTTCTTGAGAAACTAGCTGTGTAAGCTATAGCAAACCAAACCTCAGAGTCTCTACTTCCTCTTCTATAACATGTGGGAAGTAATTGCATCTATCTGATGGGGTTGTTGTGAGGATTAAATGAGCAAATACATATAAGCCATTTAGAACTTTTCTGGGTACATGGTAAGCATCCAGTACATGTTAGCTATGATAATTTATACATTAGTTTTCTGCTTAAGTTAATTGTGGTTGGTTTCTATTGTGTGCAACTACAGAACCATGCCTTGTTTATTCAGATGTTTTTGTCTAATTTGATGGATGAGAAATTGTATCTTATGGATTTTATTGCAATTTTCTCAATGAGCCTAAGCATTTTTTTTAATGTTCATTGGTCATTTGAATTTTATCTTCTGTGATTCTCGTGTTAGTAGCCTTTGTGCCTTTTCTTTTTTGTTAATCCTCACCAGATGATATTTTTTTCCATTGATTTTTTTTTAGAGCGAGTGGAGGGAGGGAGGGAGAGAAGAGAGAGAGAGAGAAACATTGATGTGAGAGAGAAACATTGATTGGTTGCCTCCCATATCCTTCCCAATTGGGATTTGAACCTGAGACCCTTCATTGTGCAGGCCAATGCTCTAACCACTGAGTATACCAGCTAGGGCCTTTGTGCATTTTCTATTGGGTTCTTTTTCCTTTTCCCATTGAATTGTAGGCTGTCTTTATATATTCTGGATATTAAACCTTTGCTTATGTATTGCAAATATCTTCTCTCAGCCTGTCACTTGCCTTTAACTTTGTTTATAGTGTCTTTTATGCTGAAGTTTTACATTTTGATGTGATCTCATTTATTAGGCTTTTCGTTTATCAGTGAGGCTTTTTGTGCCTCATTGACATTCTTTCCTATGCTGTGATCATAAACATATTATCCTACTTTTTTTAAAAGAGTTTGAAAGCTTTCCTTTTTTTTTTTACATTTCAGTATTTATACTATATGGACCATGATTTTGAAAAATTAAATTAGGAAAACGATCACAGCAACATCAACTTTCCATTATTTCTCTCCTGCGAGCTTACCCACACCAACCACAGCAGTTGTCTGTCCAGAAACTGCAGTGCTGTTCTGCTCAGACACAGCAAGCAGAGAGGCAGACTGTCAGGAAGGACTGATTATAAAAGCTGATGAGAGCCGAAGCCGGTTTGGCTCAGTGGATAGAGCGTTGGCCTGCGGACTCAAGGGTCCTAGGTTCGATTCCGGTCAAGGGCATGTACCTGGGTTGCGGGCACATCCCCAGTGGGAGATGTGCAGGAGGCAGCTGATCGATGTTTCTCTCTCATCGATGTTTCTAACTCTCTATCTCTCTACCTTCCTCTCTGTAAAAAAATCATTTATATATATATATATATATATATATATATATATATATATATATATATAAAAGCTGATGAGAGTGTAGTTTCTTAGGGTCTTTACTAAAGAATCTTCTAAATACCTTACCTTTTTAAGCCCTTCCAATCACATGCAAACCGGTCTTAGATATATCTATAGGACTAACTAGAGGTCAGCGATTCCAAAGATAGGGCTTATGTCCTGCTAAGATTCATTTTCGTGTCCCCGAAGGGAATTCTAGGCTGAAAGGGTTAAGAACAGCATGAAGGAGCCGCATAGACAGATCTTTGGAAGCCCACGGCTGCTGCAGCCTTGCTCTAGCCCTGCTCACGGTCAGCGTGATGTCCTCCAGCCACTGCATCAGCGCTCTCGGCTGTGGCTTGAAATGGATTGTGTCATTTTAAATTAAGCATTTCCAAACTTCTTTCCATATCTATTTTGGCCCAGAATAGAAGTCTGGCATTGCAGATTTTTTCTGCCACTCAAATAAAAGTGACTATCTTCATTTCCTTCCACATCTCTCACCCAGGAGTTCATATAATGTGGGATTTTGTGCACACACTATATAGATATTTATTTATGTAAAACTAGGCTAGTTTTGCTTGAAGTTGAAATCAGTGGGGAAACTGTAGTGTAGCTGGAAAGGCTCAGCTGAGACCCTTGGAAATCTCTGCAATTAAATTGTGCCAGTCTGCCCTGGGCTTGAAGTCCTATATTTGATAGACCAATAGATATTTGAGATTTATACTGCTGGGTTAAGCGTTTATTTTCAAACTCTAGGGTCCATAAGAAACAGCTGGGAGAGCTTATGAAAGCAAAGGTTCTGCTGCAGTAGGTCCAGCATGAGGGCCAGGTATCTGTATTTTTTCATGCACTCCTAATGAAGTTGGTCCATGAATCTCTCTTTGAGGAAAAGTAGGTTACGTTATTTTATCTCTAAGAATCTTTCTGTTGAGTTCTAAGCACCCCAGAGCAGGTACCATATTATACACTAATGTGAATCAATTATCAGTTTTACTAATCATTTAAGATCCTCAGCAGAGAGGGAGCTGGAAAGAAGTTATCTTTTGTTGAAGTGAAAGGCAGAAGTCCGAATAGATTTTGAATGTGCAGCAAGAAAAAGAGAAGATCGATGGACCAAAAAGGCAAAGGGACTAAGAAAGGCACAAGCAACAGGTGGGCTCTGCACCTGGGAGCAGGGATGGGTCCCTAGGCACGACTCATTTGCAGATCCAGTTTTTCCAGCTAGGCCTGTAAACATGGCTTGGTCCTCAACCCTCTTCTCAAACTGCAGGCATACCTCAGAGTGATTGCAGGTTTGGTTCCAGACCACCACAATAAAGCAAGTATGGCAATAAAGCAAGTTGTAATCTTTTTGTCTTCAGTTTGCAAAAGCATACCTGTGAAGCACAATAAAGCAAGGTGCAATAAAATGAGGTATGCCTATACATTCTCTCCCTAGCTGATCTCACTTTACTCATTATATTTTATTTTTCAGTTACAGTTTGCATTCGATATTATTTTGTATTAGTTTCAGGTGTACAACATAGTGGTTAGACAATCATATACTTTACAAAGTGTTTCCCTGATATTTCCAGTACCCACTTGGCACCATTCATAGTTATTACAATATTATTGACTATATTCCCTATGATGTACTTTAAATCCCTCATCTCATTTTAAATGGTTGAATTTTATGGTATGTAAATTACATCTCAATTAAGTTGTTTGGGTTTCTTTTTAAAGCATATTGTATACAGCAAAAGACACAATTAGTAAGCTCAAAAGGCAGGTCAACAGAAGATATCCTATATAATAAAAGGCTGATATGCAAATTGTCCCCTCAGGAGTTCAACTGGGAGACTGAGAGTTCAATTGCTCGCTATGACATGTGCTGACCACCAGGGGGTGGCACAGAACTGGCAGGCTACCAGCAGCAGCGGCGGGGTGCTGAGGGAGCGAGAGAAGGAGGAGGCACGGAGGCTGGGAGGCGGGGAACCTGATCGGCCCTAATCGCCGGCCAGGCCTAGGGACCCTACCCATGCACAAATTTCATGCACCAGGCCTCTATTTCAAAATAAAGCACAAAGAGCATTAAAAAAAGGAAACAAAGAGAATACAGGAGGTATGTGAGACTAAGCCAGAAGACCTAGTGTACGTGCATTTGGAGTCCCACAAGGAGGAAAAAGAGAGAATGTGGCAGTAACAATATTTGAAGAAATAATTCTGCAGTTTCTGAAACTGGTAAAAAAAAATATTGATCTGCAGACAGAAGGATCTCAGTGAATCCAAAGCAATAAAAATATAGTACAGCTTGGTGCATCATAATCAAACTGGTAAAAATGAAAGAGATAATAAATAATAGTTAAAAATACTGGAATCTCTCTTACCTGGATTTCCCACATTGGTTCTAGAAGGAATGGAAGGTAGAAGAGAAAGTGTTGGGAGAGGCTGAACCAAGTGATGACATTCTTCTTCTGGTTGGTGACAGACTTGGTGTAAAGGAAAAACCTAGTTTTCCACTCCCTGTGTAGGAAAAACAACAACAGTTCTTCCCTATGTTTCTTTATCCTGTTTCTCTCTTTTACTTCTCACACAGAACACTTCACTTCTGACATCTCTCGTCACTAAAACAGATGTGTTTTTTTGTTTTGTTTTTCCCCCTCACAACAAGAAGCAAGTCTCTGACATAAACTGGGTGTCTTACAATTTAACTCAATTCTGACACTATCTGTCTGGAGGTAGCATCAGATCCCACAGGTTAAGGGCTCAGTCCCACAAGACTGCCCCCTAATCCTCTCTTCAGAACCCCACAGCAAGCTCAGGTTATCACCTGTGCTTCTGATCAGCTGGCTGTAGATTGGAGGTTCTATGACGCCCACCTCAGGTTTGAATAATTTACTAGAGCAGCTCAAAGGACCCAGGGAAACAAGTTTACTAGTTTATTAAAAGATATGAGTTTTTAAAAATAAACAGCCAAATGAAGAGATACCTACAGCAAGTTTGGGAGGTCACAAGCACAGGGGCTTCTGTCCCCATGGATTTGGAATGTGTCACCCTCCTCGTGTGCATGCGTTTGCCCACCTGGAAGCTCTCCAAACCCCATTTTATGGAGGTTTCCTCACAGAGGCATGATCAATCATTAACTCCATTTTCAGCTCTTCTTCCTTCTCCGGGCGGGGGGGGGGGGGGGGGGGGGGGGCAGGTCTGAAAATTCCAAGCTTCCAATCGTGGTTTATTCTTTCTGATGACAGCCCTCCCTCATCCAGGAGCTGACTCAGAGTTGCCTCATTAGAACAAAAGATACTTCTATAACCCAGGAAATTAGAAGGCTTTCAGGAGCAGCTGTGTCAGGAACCAGGATCAAAAAAAAAATATTGGAACAAAAGAGACTCCCCGTACTCTTATTACTTAGGAAATGACAAGGGTTTCCGGAGTTCTGAGTCAGGAACTGGGGGCAGAGACCAATATTCAGGATATAGTTTCTATATCTGATATCCACCATGTTTAAATAGGGGTAAGAGAAATTGAAGCTGAATGGAAGAGCACTCTCAAAGCCAGGTTGGCAAATGTCTTCTGACATAGTTTAGCCTCAAGGACCCTGTGAACATGAGCTTATCCTGGGTGCAATTTGGTAACAACATTGGAATTAATACTCAATGTTTAAATCAATCACAGGGCTTTTAGTAATAAGATAATGGGCCACACAGTCAGGGGGAAGATTACCCCCAAAGGGACCTCACCTGCTTCACCCAATGAAAGAGCTTCCAGAGCAGCAGAATGCAATGTGCTTTAGAACCATGCACAGCTCTATCACTGACTGGTCATGTGATTGGGAATTTACACGATTTGGTTTCTTCATCTAGCAAATTGAGATAATATTTATCTTGCAAAATGCCTGAGAAGATTAGATGAGAATATATATATATAACTATACATCCTATATAATAAAAGCCTAATATGCTAAGTGTCCAGCCGTCCATTCAACCAATCAAAGCGTAATATGCTAATGATATGCTAAGGCCACTCAACCGCTCACTATGACATGCACTGACCACCAGGGAGGCAGACGCTCTGACTGGTAGGTTAGCTTGCTGCTGGGGTCCGGCCAATTGGGACTGAGTGAGATGGCCGGACACGCCCTGGAGCCCTCCCATGGTCCCTCCCCAGCTGGCCAACCTCCAGTGTCCGTCCACGGCCCAATCATGCACC
This sequence comes from Myotis lucifugus, assembly GCF_000147115.1. Classification (NCBI taxonomy): domain Eukaryota; kingdom Metazoa; phylum Chordata; class Mammalia; order Chiroptera; family Vespertilionidae; genus Myotis; species Myotis lucifugus. Next base: position 737,806 of record NW_005871260.1, on the reverse strand, counting down.
AGTGGGGTTCCTCGGCCTGGCCTGTGCCCTCTCACAATCTGGGCTGAGGGACCCCCATCTCCTGAGTGCACTAATTTCGTGCCTCTAGTTTATGTATAAGTTAATATATAAAAATATATATTATTTATATATCATATATAAGTAAAGAATAAATAATATAATACAGGGTGGGCAAAAGTAGGTTTACAATTATGAGTATGTGAAACAGCATTTATTCTTGTATTATTTACTAATTATTATATTACTTTCCACATGAACAACTATAAACCTACTTTTGCCTATCCCTATCCTATCTAATAATAGACAAACATGGCAATTAACCGTACCTCCGACACGCTTCCCATTGGCTAATCAGGGCAATATGCAAATTAACTGCCAACCAAGATGGCGGCCGGCAGCCAAGCAGCTGAAGCGAACAGGAGGCTTGCTTGCTCCAGTGATGAAGGAAGCCAAGGTTCCCCGCCTGCCGCCACCCAGCTCTGAGCTGCACTCTAAGCAACTATGTTGCAATTATAGAAGCTAAACAAATCTCAAAAACCTGCTTTCAGCCAGCCGGGCCTCAGAGCTGGAGTTGCAACAGTGTTTCAATTATAGAAGCTAAACAAAGCCCAGATACCTGCTTTCAGAAGCCAAGGTCTCAGAGCTGGAGCCGAGCCTCAGAGCTAAAGCCGGCTCTCAGCTCCAGTGATAGCCATAGAAGGTAAATAAATCCCAGAATAAAAAAAGAAAAAGAAAAAAAGGAGAGGTTGGGAGCTTCAGTCACCCACCAGCCTGAAAACGGCCCTCAGCCCCTCACCCAGACTGGCCAGGCACCCCAGTGGGGACCCCCACCCTGAAGGGGGTGTGACCAGCTGCAAACAGTCATCATCCCCTCATCCAGGCTGGCCAGGCACCCAAGCGGGACCCCCACCCTGATCGGGGACACCCTTCAGGGCAAACCAGCCAGCCCCCACCCGTGCACCAGGCCTCTATCCTATATAGTAAAAGGGTAATAATGCAAACTGACCCTAACAGCAGAAGGACTGGGAATGACTGGTCACTATGACACACACTGACCACCAGGGGGCAGACGCTCAATGCAGGAGCTTCCCTCTGGTGGTCAGGGTGCTCTCACATGGGAGGAGCTCTGCTCAGCCACAAGCCAGGCTGATGGCTGCCAGTACAGCGCTGGTGGTGGGAGCCTCTCCTGCCTCCTCAGCAGCGCTAAGGATGTCCGACTGCAGTTTAGGCCTGCTCCCCGCTGGCAAGTGGACATCCCCCAAGGGCTGCCGGGCTGCCAGAGGGATGTCTGATTGCCATCTTAGGCCCAATCCCCCGGGGAGCGGGCCTAAGCCAGCAGGTGGTCATCCCCTGAGGGGTCCCAGACTGCGAGAGGGCACAGGCCAGGCTGAGGGACCCCCTCGAGTGCACACATTTTTGTGCACCGGGCCTCTAGTCTAGATATATAAAAGCCTAAGTGACTTAATGACCAAATGACCAAAAGACCAGTCAACTGGTCACTATGACACGCACTGACCACCAGGGGGCAGACACTCAATGTAGGAGCTGCCCCCTGGTGGTCAGTGCGCTCTCATAGCGGGAGTGCTGCTCAGCTGACCAACCCATCCCGGCAGCCCACCAGCCCAGCGGCAGCCACTCCCTCCCTCAGTAATTCTGCAGGTCCAATTCCAGAGAATGGGTCAGGCACCGACGGACTGGTGCCACTGTCACGATCCCAATAGCGCCGCTGGCCTCCTGGAAGTTGGCCTCAGCCCAGCCTGCACCCTCTCCAATCTGGAACCCCTTGGGGGATGTCCAACTGCCCGTTTAGGCCTGATCCTAAATGGGCAGGCCTGATCCTAAATGGGCAGTCAGACATCCCTCTCAAAATTCGGGACTGCTGACTTCCAACTGCTCGCCTGCCTGCCTGCCTGACTGCCTTTAACTGCTTCTGCCTGCCTGATCACCCCTTAACCATTCCCCTGCCAGCCTGATCAACACCTAACTGCCCTCCCTGCCAGCCTGATCACCCCCTAACCATTCCCCTGCCAGCCTGATTGATGCCTAACTGCTCTCCTGTCGGCCTGATTGCCCCCAACTGCCCTCCCCTGCCGGCCATCTTGTGGCTGTGGGCACTGCCATCTTTGAGGGCATGGCAGTCAATTAGCATATTCCCTCCTTATTGGCTGTGGGTGCCACCATTTTTGCAGCCTGCTGCTCAGTCCTTTGGTTGTCCCTCACTAACCCCCCTGCTGGCCTGGTTGCCCCACGCAGCCTGTTTGGTTGTCTGTTCGGTTGCGATGGTCGCTTAGGCTTTTAATATATAGATAATAGAACTTGATCGTTACTTATGCCATCTCTACAGTTTGTTGCATGGATAAATAGTTGCCTGTGACTTTTACTTACAAAATCAGGTTTAAAGAATAAAAAATTTCCCACTCAGCAGAAATTCAAATTCACTGTTCATGATAGTTGAACTTCATCACTGTAAATAATTTTCAGGTGTTTCTTTCAGTGTTCTGAATATTTTGGAATACATTTTCCACTTCCTTGCAAAGGAATTCAAATCGGAATGAATTTCTCTTTAGTCTTATTGTAAAGATGACTCAAAGACAGCTCCAGGTGGGACTATCTCTGTTAGATGCAATCACTCTCTAATTTGGGGATTTATTTCCAGTGATGTCATTTTCTTTCCATACATTCCTGTTAATAAGTTTCCAAAATATTAAAAGATCATTGGAGTAAAAAAAATCTCTAAGTTGGATAAGCTTTTGTGTTTTCTGGATTTAGGAAAGTATTGAGTCCTTAAGCTTTCTCAAGCAATTATTTTCTCAAATCTCCTTGGTATAATTTCATTAAAAATCTCTCTGTTGTGTGTTATTGCAGTTGGTTATATTATTTAATCTGTGACAATGTTCTCTACAGTGAATAAAACATTTTAAAATGCAGTTCTTATCTAGCTGGGTGACTTTATAAATTTTTAATTTTGAAAGAGCAATGACTGCTTTTTTTCTTTGTGGTCAACGTCGACAATTCCGATATAATATGTGACTCAGCAAGCATATGAACCATAATGATGTTTGATAGTTACTCAGAACCTTCCTCCTGGGGAAGGTTCCAACCACTCCATGAAGTTAAGAGAAGTAGTAAACAAATCTCAGAGATCATAACATTCACTCCTGAAATGCTGTCTCCCCTAGGGTGAAATTGCCACTGCTTAATAGTGCAGAGCGATCTTTCATGCTGTTTAGAGGAAGTAAGCAAGAAAGAAGAGACCAAGTCACATTTCCAAGCAACTAAGAATTCCTTGTATTTCAGCAATGTATCTAAAATCTCTGGAGTACCACAAGCTATGACTCAGGTCTTTGTCCTTTGTACCCAACTGGAATAACATGGATACTTGGGCTGGCGAATGGCAAACCCATCGACAAGCTAGGCTTTATCTAGGATGTGAAAGCTGAAGTCTAGACCTTGAGCCCATATCTAGACAGGCAAAGCCAGATGGAGAATTTAATTCACAGGATGGAGAAAAATAATACTAATTGGAAATATTTATGAACAAATTTCCTAAGTAAACCTTACTTTCTTATTTTATTAGTTCTGAAGAAAAAATAGCCTTCCAACATAAACTGAAGTTACAGTGCAATACAGTATACTCACTGTGGCTGACTATAAGATGAAACCCCAATGATCCCCACCTCCCACCTCCTGGAGTTTACACCTTTGTGTAACCCCTTCCCTTTTACTACAGGCAGGACTGGTGATGTGTTTCTGATGGAATGTGGCAAAGATGGTGGGCTATCACTCTGGTTATTACATCATGTTATATCAGACTCAGTATTGGCATACATGGAGATAAGGTTGTGAGCTTGATGAAGTAAGTAGCCAAGACAGAGAAACATGGAAAGGAAGCAAAGGTGGCGTCTAAGACCTGTGGACAACTTCTAGGGCCCGGGGCAGCCCCAGTCAACAGCCAGCACCAAGTCTGGGCTCTCAGTCATGCAGTGGCGAGAATGTGAATTCTGTCAATAACCCGAATGAGCTTGGAAATAGATTCTCAGATTGCAATCAAGATGTAGCCCAGCCAACGTCTTCATTGCCACTTGTGAGACACGGAGCAGAGGACTCAGCTAAACTGTACTCCTAATGCACAGAAACTATGATATGATAAATTTGTGTTGTATTAAGCTGCTAAATTTGTGGGAATTTGTTATGCAGACATATAAAACTAATGTACCCACTGAAATGGCAAAAATGAGCCAGGGAATACCAACTATGGCAAAGTCATAAAACAATTGGAATTCTCATATACTACTAGAGAGTGCAAATTGGTTCAGCTATTTTGGAAAGCTGTTTAGCAGCATTTGCTAAAACTGAAAAATTATATGTATATGTATGTATATAAATTTATATATATAAATTATACACATAAATGTATTATATGTGTATGTGTATATATATACTCCAGGATTCAGCAATTTCACTCCTGAATACATGACTAAAATAAATACATACATGTTTACCAAAAGACAAGCCTCAGAATGCCCTTGGTCACAGTATTTATAATAGTCCCAACCTGGAAACAACCCAAATATCCATCATCAGGAAAATGAAAGAATAAGTTGTGGTTTATTCATAAATAAAATGCTACATGGCAATGAAAATAAATGAACTACAAATACATAAAACTTACAACATAATGTGGCAAGAAAGAAGCTGGTGGTTTATATAAAGTTAATAACAGACAGCACTAAACTATGGTCTTAGACGTCAGTATGGTGATTGTTCTGGTGGAGGCAGCAACTAGAAGGGAGCATGGGAGGGGCTCTGGGGCTAGCATTGGAAGGTTCTATTTCTTGATATGGATGCTGTGATACACGGGTGTTCACTTTGTGATAATTCATCAAGTTATACACTTATTATGGGTGTGCTTTTCTTTATGAATGCTTTCCACACAGGAAAGTGCATTTTCTTTAAGTGAAAGGTTTACCTAATACAGCTGTCTAGCCTCTCTATACGTCCAAGTCACCTGTCCCTCTGTACTTTGGGTGCAAAAGAAGAAAGAGGAAGATCAAACATTAAAACAGCTCATATAGGGTAAAATCAGGAAGCAAATTCATGTCCCATATTTGTCTAATAAAAGACTTCAGTCTATTTTATATATAATTTATATAGATATGATTTTATACATATGCTTTTTATGAATTATTAGAGTATAGGTTATATACAGCATGACCTTTTATACCTTAATACTCTGGTGAGTTTTTCTAAGAAAACATATTCCTATATAAACCACAGTTCAATGGCCAAATTCTAGAAATTTAACACGAATACAGTAATTTCATTTTGTTTGCAGTCTATATTCTAATTTCATCAATTTTCTCAATAATGGGCCTTATAGCACTTTTCCTTCCTTCTTCCCCATTTGTCTGTTTATTATCAGTATGAACTCATGATTTCTCAATGATTAATAATTAATTGTTATCATTTATTATTTTGATGATAAATTTCCCCAGTTTGGGCCAATAAAAATCCTCTGTGTTATTTTGCCATAACCCATAATTTGTGAGCACTTCCTCACCTTCTCACACAAGATGTACTAGGCTCACATTTTATTTTTCCTGTCCAGCCCTGAAATCAGCCTTTCCCCAGGTATTCTGATTGCTTTTAGTGGAAAATGATAAAGGCAGGGTAACATCATTATAATCACCTTATAGATGAGGAAACTAAAGCTCTTAACAGTTAAGTCACTATTTCAGGGTCACATTGCTAACAAGGGCCTAGAATCCCAGATTTAGTGGTGTTTACATTGCTCCGCACCTTCCACACAGGGAAGTGCTTTCTTTGGTTCTTGAACTTGGCTAAGCACTTCTCTCTGTACAGGTGATAGAGAGGGAAGTCAGGCGTTTCCTTCACATCTATTTGCCCACTGAATTCCCAGCTTAACCCACACCTACACATGTGATGTGTGAGAAAACTAGGCTGTTTTATTTCTATGTTTTTATTGAATAAAATAGTTCCTCCTCCTTAGTTTCTGTCCAAAAAATGTGGTTATGAAATAATACATTGAAATCCACTATTTTGAAGACAGCCAACTATTATGGGTGAATGAAAATACGGTAAGAGGAAATGCAGAAAGTCGAATCTTTACAAACCTTATCAGAAAGATTCCATGTTTAATCATTTTGAAGTTAAGAAAGCCCTGCCAAAAATGCAAGTTATGAGAAAGTTTCTTTTTGAGCATAGCCTCAGATATTTGCAAATAACAATTTTATATAGAGAGCACATGTGTCTATCTTATCTAATATCATTCTCTCTACACAAGTCATGTTGAGTGAATTCAGTTCTATATGCACGTTTATCTCTAGTTTTATAGCCCTGACATATATACAAAAGATAGAATTTTATGTGACAGTTGTGAAAAATCATGGCTTCTTACATTTGCATTACATTTCTCCTAAGAGGAGATCTTCCGTGAGCACAGAAAATTGATCTGATTTACTTAAATAATGGGGCAATCACAAAACCTCTCAGAGCTTCTTATATTGAATAGCTTTGCCTACAGGAGGCTATGGCTCTCCTCTGGGGAAGAAAAACGCCACCTCATACCCTTTACAATTGAAATAGCTGTGCTCTATTAGGGTTTCCTGGTTTATGATATCATGAGCTATTGGATATTCTCTGCCTCCTAGACTAGTGGTAGTGTTTATCACCACTTCCTGATTCTGTACCTGTGACAGACATTGTTAATCGATTGTGTGTTCTTTTTCTAACTTTCTCCTACCATCCATCATCCTTTCCAAACATACTCCCTCTCCCAATGTAAGTCCATATTTAGCCTTAGAGTTTATAGAGGTAGTATAATTCAATAGGAAAAGCATGGAATTAGGAGTTAGGAATCCTGAATTATGTCTCCACTTTACCCAGAAATATTTGTGTCACATTGAGCTAGTCACTTTACTTCTCTGAGTTTCAGTAATCTCTCTATCCATTCATCTATTTATCTATCTATCATCTATCTATCTATCTATCATAACCATCATCCTTAAAGTTCTTTAAGCTCTGAAATTCTGGCTTTTCTTTCAAATACAAAGGTATAGACTAGTTTAACAGTAACTAGTTTAATCAGAGGAATCCCTCTACACTGCCTGATTCTGATATGTGCTTATATGCACATAAATATGAGACCCAAATAAAGACTTATGAGTATTAGCTTTAGAGTGTGTGGAGAGACAAACAATAAACATAAAATATTAAGGGGAAAATAAAATTGTAAATGGTTATAAATGCTATGAAAAAAATAAGGGAAGAAAAGGAGCCAGGAAGGTGAGCAGGTACTTCAGAATGAATCATCAAGGAAGGGTTCTCTGTGGAGGTCACAGCTAAACTGAGCCTTCTGGCCACTCATATAAAGATCTGGTAGAGTTTTGAGAAAGGGGAGCAGCCGGTGTAAAGAAAGGTTTTACAAGGTGGCTTTGTGAGTTGGAGAAAGAGAATGAATGCCCAAGTCATTGCAGCATAATGAGTGATCCGCAGTGATCGAACCTGCGGGCAGAGAGGTGAGCGGCCCATGAGGAGCCCATCTGGGCCGGAGAGCACCTGTTCTGCATGAGGCAGGAAAGATGCTTGCAGGCAGTGTTCTTCCTCCCTGGGAAAGGCCAAATGTGTCTCAGTGTGGGACCAAGGGACTCCAATTGTTAGACTGGCTGGGCCAATCATTGATTTAGGTCTCTTTTACAGAAGTCCTGAATCTAAATGGAAATCTAGAGTTGAAAATTCATGTTTCAGTCAAAGACATTCACAATATTTTTCCTCTGAAAAGACCTATTTTGTTCAGCAGAGAAAACCTCACCCTTTCCCTGAAGAGTGGATCATGAGAGATTGTAATTGAGGGAGAGAGATGGGGTGGGGGTGGGATAAAAAGAGAGAGAGAGAGGGAGTGAAAGAGAGAGAGAGAGAGAGAGAGAGAGAGAACATCAATGGCAGATGATGCAGAATGAAATTATACAACTAAATTGTTGGGGGGTGGGAAAGGCACTTTACCCCTCTTGACCTTTTTTGACAACTTTAAAATGAAGGCTTAGACAAAATAATCTTGAAGTCCCTATCTCATTCTAAAGTGGAATTGTTTATTTGTAGCTCTAGGATAGATTTTTAAAATAATTTTTCTTGCTATTTAAATAATCTCTGCCATATTAGACCTAAACAAAATTGAATAAGAAACAAATTTTCCTAAAGCATACTGTAGTTTACACTTCTATCCCTAATCTTGTACATAAGTTATTTATATAATTTAGATGATTTCTTTTCATTAGCACATATATTCTCATTCAATTTCATTATGTTAGCTTGTAATCCATGTTTTGAAGAGGATATATTGGGGACTGTGTCCTGTAGCACTCCACCAGAGACCATAATCAAATGGGACTCTGCATACCACCATTATCACTAGGATACCATGCAAATTCTACCTTTTTTCCCTTCTGTAAAATTCAAGGCAGCATTTGCGTTTCCAGATATCTAGGAACTCTCCTGTTCTGTAAGATTCCTTAAAGATCAGCAATCTAATTCATAGTACTAGTACTTTGACAATTAATTCAATGAGTCCCAGAGGTTTAAACTCATTGGAAAGCAAGCTCTCTCTGATAACTCTTAATCTAGGTAGGATATCAATTCTTTCCTACCAATGTCTAATCTACATTTATGGTCTGGCCATCAATCTCCATCACAGAGCATATAAAATAAAATCAATATATTCTTATTCTTCTCTTCAAGCTAAATCCAATAAGAATCCTTTTATTATTTTTTATAAGCTTCAATTCTTTCTGGCCATTTATCTTTCTGATAATATCATAATTTGGTCCACACCATTCTTTAATGTCTTAAATTATGTGTTCTCCCTTTCATATTGTGTTTGTTTGCAGTAAAATGTCATTTTGTTTAGGAGGCAAAGGATATTGAATGGGTGTTTCACAAAAGGAGAAATATAAATGGGGACAAAATATGAAAATACATGGTTTACCTCACCAGTAGTCAAAGTGAATTTGAATTGAAACAATGAAAAACATGTTTTTCGTATCAAGTGGAGAAGTTCCGTAGCTAGTAAGTAAGTGTGAAGGGATATGGAAGCTATCCTATTCTGGCGGTGGGGAAATAAAACTTGTATAACCTTGCTAATGACAGCATTTACTGTGCACCTTTGATCTGACCCTTCCCTTTCAAATAATTGATCTATGGAAATAATCAGTTATGGGCACAGATGTATTTCTAGAAGAAATTTATCATAGGATTGTTAATAATTCAAAGCAATCCAAATATTCAACAGAAGGGATTATGAGTTAGGTTAAATGAGTTATGGTACCTCCACTCTGTGGAATTTTATAATAAACCTCTTAAATGTAAAATGTTGGTGTAGGAAACAAATGGTGGAGGAAATGGTCACAATATATTAAAACACAAAGTTCAAACCTGTTTTATATTATGATCCAGTTATCACATATGTTTTTATATGTGTATAAATAATGTATTAATTTAATTTCTTACCCTGAGCTAGCTAGCAGAAAATGTTGGTTGCCTATCTAACAATCATTTTCCACTTTTTCTTACGGCAGACTTCCAATTTAGTTCAGTTATCCATTGTTCCATTCCTCCCCAACTTGATTCTACAGTAAATCCTAAATTTAAGCTAATCATGGTGGACCGCTTTTTGCAGATCTGGCCAGTGTGACTTAAGGGCAAGTCTATGCATATATATGGGATTGCTTCTGGGAAAGAATTCCTGTTCTTAAAAATCATGCTAACAAAGATGAACCCCTTTCCTTCGGCTGAATTTCATCTTTTCTGGACATGATGCAAGGAACTGTCCCAGTCATTTGTGTCCATGAGAATAATTAACAATACCCAGAACTCTACATTCTTTGTGTAAATCCTTGTTTCTGTCCAGAATTATTTTCTTGCTACCTGGACTACTTTTTTAAATGTTTCTTGCAGTGCAGATCTTCTGGAGATGAAAAGCTGGTCTGCTTCCAGCTTTTGAAAAAGTCACTATCTCATCTTTATTGTTGAAATATATTTTTGCTGGGTATAGAATTCTAAGTTGAAAATTTTTCTACTTTAAAGATTTTTCTTTACTGATGTCTCACGTTTTCTCCACCAAGAAAACTGCTGTTATCCTATCTTTGTGCCTCTGAACATTGTGTCTTTTTCCTCAGGTTGATTTTAAGATTTCCTCTTTATCACTGGTTTTGAGCAAATTACTTATAATGTGCCAGGGTGTGGTTATCTTCCCATTTCTTGTGGTTGGGGTTAATTTAATTTAGCTTCTTGGATTTGTGGGTTTCTAGTCTTTGTCAGTTTGGAAAATTATTGACCATTATTTTTTTAAATATTTTTCTTTTCCCCCATCTCTCTCCTCTCCTTTGGAGACACTAATTACAAGTACATAAGGCTCCTTGATGTTGTCTCACAACCTCTCTCTGCTTCATTTTAGATCAGTGGTTCTCAACCTTCTGGCCCTTTAAATACAGTTCCTCATGTTGTGACCTAACCATAAAATTATTTTCGTTGCTACTTCATAACTGTAATGTTGCTACTGTTATGAATCGTAATGTAAATATCTGATATGCAGGATGGTCTTAGGTGACCCCTGTGAAAGGGTCGTTCGACCACCAAAGGGGTCACGACCCACAGGTTGAGAACCGCTGTTTTAGAGAGTTTCTATTGCTTTATGTTTTAAAAGTCACTAAACTTTTCTTCTATCATGTCTTATCTACCATTAATACCATCCATTATATTTTTCATCTCAGACTTTGTAGTTTTTATCTCTAAAAAATTTATTTTTAGTAATATCCCTACTTAACTTTTTAACTCATGGAATACAGTTAAAATAACTTTTAATGTCCTTGTCTGCTAATTCTGACATCTGCCTCGGTTCTGGGTAAGTTCCAATTAATTGATTTTTCTCTTCATCATGGGTCACATTTTCTGCTTTTTCATGGCTGTTAATTATTTATTGGATGCCAGACACTGTGAATTTTACCTTCCTGGAAGCTGGATATTTTTGTATCATTATAAATATTCTTGAGCCTTGTTCTGGGATGCAGTTAAGGAACTTGAAAGGAATTTAATGCTTTGGGTCTTATTTTTTAAGACATTGTAGACAACACCAGAGCATAATTTAGTCTAGGCCTCATTATTTCTCATTCTGGAAGCAAACTATTCTGAGTGTTCTACCAACACCTTGTGAATGATGTTTCCCAGTCTGACTGATGGGAACAGGCGTGATTCCTAGCCTTGTGCTGGTGTGGGGCGTCATTGTCTGAAATCCTTTTAAGTGATTCTTTCCTCAGCCTGAGGAAGTTTCCCCAGATGTGTGTGCTGATCAGTACTCTGCTAAATGCTAGGGGAGAACCCTCTGAAGACTTCTAGAGTTCAATTCTGTGCAGGTTTCTTCTCTCTGTTACTATGTCTTACGAACTCTAGTCACCTGAAATCTCCCAAATCTTCACCTCTGACCCTCAACTCAGATCTGACTGAGGTTCTCCAACCTGAACTGCAGGTTCTCCAACCTGGAAATGCTTTCAAGGCAGCAATCTGGGTCAATAGTAGGACTTGGGTAATATTTTCCTTATCTCTCAGGAATCACTATTCTTAGTTCCCTGATGTCCAATTTCTTGAAAACAGCTTCTTCATGTGTTTGTTTCAGGTGACAGAACAATTTTGAAAGTGATGTGTGCTGCTTTTAGGTCAAAGATTTTTAAAGAAAGAGGAAGTTCTCCATTCATTCTCTTTCTTGTTAGGAAGGCTGAAATCACAGTTGAGATAGCAGCATCAAGAAATGGTGGACATTCCATCAGCCTCAGTTCTTGGAGTGGAGCTCCCTACCAACCTGCCATTCAATATGTAGTGTGACCGCCTGAGCTGGTTTGGCTCAGTGGATAGAGCGTCAGCCTGGGGACCGAAGGGTCCTTTGGTTCGATTCTAGTCAAGGGCACATACCCTGGTTGCAGGCTCCTCCCCGTCCTGGGCCCTGGCCAGGGTGTGTGCAGGAGGCAACCAATCGATGTGTTTCTCTCACATAGATATTTCTCTCTGTCTTATCCTCTCTTTCCACTCTCTCTGAAAATCAATGGAAAAATATCCTTCGGTGAAGATTAAAAACAAACAAAAACAAATAAACAAAAAAAACATGTAGTGTGACCAAGAATAAACATTTGTTGCGTAAAACCACTAAAATCTGGGAATTAATATGTTATGTCTATAAACATGAACTACTCTGACTAGAACATTAAAATAATATAGACTTTTCTATAAACAAATATATTATCTTAATATCTAAGTCATCATAACAGAATTTCAAACAAATCTTGAATACTTGGAAATAGCAACAATAATTTTTTAAAAAACTTTCCCAAATAATTTTGGAAAAAAATATTATTACAAATTATTTAGGAAATAATGACAATCAGAACACTTCATAAAAATATATAGAATGAGGCATACTCTCTCTCTAGAGCATGCCCACACCTTCTTTCTTCAGTTGTGTATCTTTGCTTTTTTCTAAGCACGAAGATCCCACTGGACTTGCTACCAGAGGAGCAGTGAGCAGTAGCAACTCGTCCTGGGCTAACCCTCTGAACTTGTCTCCAGGGCCCTTCCTGTGCCTCTGTAACTTGTTTCCTGAGTCCACGTAGCCCAGCTGGCTCATTGCTTCTGTGACTTTCTTTCAAAAGGCCAAGGCAGCTATCTATCTATCTATCTATCTATCTATCTCAAGCATGTCAAACTCGCAGCCCGCGGGCCACATGTGGCCCACAACGAATATTTTTGTGGCCCAGCCAATATAACGGTATGTAAGAAATGCTTTAATAAAAATTTCATAACTTAATTTTTACAATATCCTGTTATACATAATTATTAATAACAAACTACAATGTTTGCTAATAACTGATTATTATAATCATGTTGCATTCATTTCCCTTACGCGCAGGCATACCATTTCTCTCCACTAATACTAGCAGCGAATATTTTAGCAGACGATTGCCAGGTCATTAGTCTTGTACTGATTTGTTTGGTGTGCGCAACAGGAAATATTTCACTTTCGGAGAACAAGAAAAGTAGGTTTATTTGCATTATGATTATTAACTTGTGCAGTTATTCAGTGTCTGGTAAGTTAATGATCAAGAAAAAATATTAATTTTTATTTAAATGTTCAATTATTCTATGTTAATGATTACTCACTTATTTCAGCCCTTTGTATTCAGCATGTCTCTATCGAAATAAACCTACGTTTCTATGAAAATTGAAGCTTTTGTTTTTTTGCGGCCCACATAAACTTAAACCTTGTTTATTTGGCCGTGTTAGTCTTTGAGTTTCACATGCTTGATCTATCTATCTATCTACAGACTGCTGCAAAACCCATATGCAAACAAATATTAGTGGTTGATTGAGTTTAATACTAGAAAATGCACCATGACCAAACAGAGCTTATTCTAAGCATGATTTAAAGTAAGGAAATGCACTAATATAAAGCAGCCACCCAAAAAGTTAAAGGGGAAAAAAATAATCTCCACAAATGCTAAACAGAAAACCTTCACTCTGATTTAAAAAAACAACACAAAAACTCTTAGCAAATGAGGACTGAGAAGATAGTTCTTTAACATTTTAATAAAAAATATATCTCAAACCCACTACCAAGATCACATTTAATGACTAAACACTTTCTTATTCTGAAGTAATAAAGAGTCAAAACTTTTCAATCAGTACTCTTATTTACCATTTTTTCTGCATATTTTACCAGTATAAATAATAAAAAGCAGAAACAAACTATCATTACTTGAAAATCTGTTACCTGATACC
>NW_005871260.1:720451-723870 GCF_000147115.1 Myotis lucifugus | reverse complement strand
AGTTTTCTGATATTATTTCTTCGAATAGGTTTTCTAATCCATTTTCATCTTTCTGTTGTTCTGGCACCCCTATTATTCGTATGTTGTTTCGTTTCATGTTGTCCCAAAGCTCCCTTAGGCTCTCCTCCTGTCTTTTAATTTTTTTCTCCATTTGCAGTACAGTTTGAGTGTGTTTTGCTTCCTTGTCTTCTAATTCACTAATTCGGTCCTCCGCTTCTCCCAGTCTACTGTTGATACTTTCAATGGTGTTTTTTATTGAAGCTATGTCGCTCTTCATTTCTTCTTGGGACTTACTTAAGTTGTTGATTTTTTCATCTGTTTCTTCTAGCTTCTTGCATAAGTAGTTGAGTTTTTCATCTGTTTCTTCTTGCTTCTTGAACATCCGGTGCATGTACTCTAGGAACCTTATTCTGAATTCTTTTTCCGTCATGTTGCATATCTCTGTCTCACTTAGCTGCTTTTCTGGCGAGTCCTCCTTTTCTTTCCTTTGGGGGTTTCTTTGTCTACCCATGTTTGATCTCACTGACATGACTAGTTGTTGAGTCGTTCAGTGGCTGGACCCTGGGTGGCAGTGGCTGCTCCCTGGGTGGCAGTGGCTCCTCGGGCTGTGGTTGCTCCTTGGGCGGTTGTGGTAGCAGCGGCTCCTCTGTTGATAGCAGAGCCTCTGGTGGGTGCTGTTCACAGCTGTGGTGGCTCTTCTGGCTGGTGGAGGGAGGCTTCACACACAGCAACTGTTCCCCAGGCAGAGCGTGTGGTGATGAGGAGGCCGCTGTTGCTTGAATCTGCTGCGTTGATTTAAAGGCACAAAATACAACACAACAAGGCACAACGTACCAGGCACTGAACACTATTGTATTTACGATATTACTAACCCCAAATAAAGGTGGCCACCCGAGCTAAGAGAGTTGGGAGATAAGGGGGAAAGAAGAGAAAAAGGTAGAAGAGAAAAAAGAAAGAAAGAAAAAAAAGAGTGCAAAAATGAAATTGGAAAAAGGGAGGGGAAAAAGAGGAGGGAAAAAAAAGAAAAAAAAGTAAGAGAGAAAAGAGAATGAAGTATAAAAGGGGAAGAGACTATTTATGTGAGGAGAAAACTCCTATAGGTCCGCCACTAATACCAACAAATTATAGCAACAGATTCCTGGAGATGAATACAAACTACAAACAACCAATAATATCAAGCGACGCAAGGGGAAACAGAAGCACAGAAATAACCGGGGGGGGGAGAGGGAGGGGCAGGAAAATAAAAAGAATAAGCAGTCTAACATCACAAACAATCCTAAAAAAAAAAACCCAATATACTCGTCAATCAAGCAAACAACAATAAAACAATAGAGAGAGAAAAGAAGAAGAAGAAGAGAAAAAAAAATTGGATAGTGAAGGAAGATAAGGGAAAGGTGTATAAGGATTTAGAACAGGGGATTGGACGTAGGATATATAAGCAGGGTTAAATTTTGACAGGGGGTAAAAAGAGTAGGGAAAATCAAAAGCTGGAGTAGGGTAAGAGAAACAGGAGAGCAAAAGGGAAAAAGTGGGGGAGATTGTTTAGCACAGAGGCAAATTGAGGTAGAGAAAAATGTTGCTAAAGGAACGATGAAAATAGAATGGAGAACATTAGTCCCAAAATAAAATAAAGACAAAATAAAATGACACTTTAAAGAGTGGTAAAATGGTAGCGGTAATAATACTAGTTAAAAATAAAAATGTAGTAGCTGAAAGGGCAAAATCAGGTGATGGAGAAAAAGAAAAAAGAAAAAAAATGTTTTCTTAGTTAAAAGGAGAAAAAGTAATTTAAAAAAATAAAAATAAAAATGTGCAGTAATGCAGGTGCTTCAGATCTTCTACTCTTCTTATTGGCATGCCCGGAATTCAGGAGAATGTTGAATTTCCCTCTGTTACACTGTTCCTCCGTGTTGTAAGCCACAGTCCTGATTTTAAGGCCGGCCGTAAAATCCCCTTATTGCCTTATCTGTATTTACAGAAGAGTCAGTTCATGGCTCTGCCTCTGGGTGGCAGTGTGTCTGGATTGACCTCCGAGGCTATAAGTTCTCTCTGACCAGAAGCTCTCTATTGTACCTGAACCAGCTCCGCCCAGCGCTGGTTCCCCAGGCGTCACTCCCAGCTCTGTTTCCCAGGCTCCCCAAAAACAATCTTCCCCTACAAGCTCTGCTAGTGACCCCAACTGGGCAATCACATGCACTGGGGCCAACAATCAAACTCACAGAAGTAAGAGGAAGTGTGCAAACAAGAGCCTGGGAAGCTGTTCGAACTCGCAGGGTTCCACCCTCCAGAACTGCGCGGAGTGTCTGCGCGGAATGTCTGCGCGCGCTCAAGCCCCTGGCGACAAGTAGCCGGCTATCAGGGAAACTCTGAGGCCGCCCTTTTGCATCCAGTCCAACTATGGGCTCATTTATAGTGTTACCTTCTGGCAGCAGCCCTGCGGGAGCCCTCCCCACTTGCGGGTCACGCTGGCCTCTATGGGCGCGGATTTTGGAGGGGGTAGATTTCCCCCTGTGCCCGCGCGCGCGTTCCTCGCTCCAACCTGAACTGCAAACCGCACCTTTGGGGTAAGTCTAACCTTTCCATGGAGGGGGTGCAGGTCTCCCTCTGGGCTCTTGCAGGTCGCGCTGCTTGTGGAGTCGTTGCCCTCCGGGGTTAGTAGCCGGCCGGGGTTAGTAGCCGATCTCTGGATGCCGGTAACAGCTACCCAAGAATGGCGCGGTCTTCGCCGCTGCGCTGGCACCCCAGGGGGGAGGTTTCAGCCTCAAATCTCTAACCCATCCGCATTTTTTAGGAGTTCTCTGTCTTTCCTGGCTGCAGACTGTCTCTCAGCTGAACCTCCCCAGCTTGATCAGGCTGATTGTTACCCGTTTCAGCTGCTCGCCCCTATCTGCTCCGGGACAAAGCACCAACACGTCCGTCTAAGCCTCCGCCATTTTTTTCTGCATTATGATTATTAACTTGTGCAGTTATTCAGTGTCTGGTAAGTTAATGATCAAGAAAAAATATTAATTTTTATTTAAATGTTCAATTATTCTATGTTAATGATTACTCACTTATTTCAGCCCTTTGTATTCAGCATGTCTCTATCGAAATAAACCTATGTTTCTATGAAAATTGAAGCTTTTGTTTTTTTGCGGCCCACATAAACTTAAACCTTGTTTATTTGGCCGTGTTAGTCTTTGAGTTTCACATGCTTGATCTATCTATCTATCTACAGACTGCTGCAAAACCCATATGCAAACAAATATTAGTGGTTGATTGAGTTTAATACTAGAAAATGCACCATGACCAAACAGAGCTTATTCTAAGCATGATTTAAAGTAAGGAAATGCACTAATATAAAGCAGCCACCCAAAAAGTTAAAGGGGAAAAAATAATCTCACAAATGTAAACAGAAACTTCACTCTGATTAAAAAACA
>NW_005871260.1:688724-720351 GCF_000147115.1 Myotis lucifugus | reverse complement strand
ACTACAAGATCCATTATGACTAAACACTTTCCTTATTCTGAAGTAATAAAGAGTCAAAACTTTTCAATCAGTACTCTTATTTACCATTTTTTCTGCATATTTTAAGCCAGTATAAAATAATAAAAAGCAAGAAAACAAAACTATCATTACTTGAAAAATCTGTTACCTGAATACCCAAGAGAATCAACTGAAAATATTTTAAAAGCCATAAAAAAGTTCAGCAATGTGACTATATATATTAAAAATTAGATTTTTTTATATGTCTGCAAATTCCAACTTTGAGCAAACAGAGGCTAATGCCAGAGCTCTCACAATAAGCCTCTGCAACATTTATTAAGGAAACTCAGAGAGACTAAAGCAGCACATGGTGTTTGAGTTTAATATTGCCCTTCACATTCTGAAAAAGCTCATAGAGACATAGCAGGTTCAGGTGTGAGACTCTAGGAAAGGGATCCTGCCCTAGGGATATGGGACTTACAAACTGCTTAACTGGGGAGAGAGCAGTCCCTCACCAAGCATGACCACGATTCTGAGGGGAACTTATCCCTCATCACTGCACTGCCACCTCAACATTCATGGTTTGGGAAGCATCAGCCCTTCCTTTGATATTGTTTGGGGTTTGTGGCAGAGGCTATTATTTTTAAAAAAAAAATGGCCACAGCAGTATTTTTAATCCCACATGTGCCTGTAGAACAGCGGTTCTCAACCTGTGGGTCGAGACCCCTTTGGGGGTCGAACGACCCTTTCACAGGGGTCGCCTAAGACCATCGGAAAACACATATATAATTACATATTGTTTTTGTGATTATTCACTATGCTTTAATTATGTTCAATTTGTAACAATGAAAATACATCCTGCATATCAGATATTTACATTACGATTCATAACAGTAGCAAAATTATAGTTATGAAGTAGCAACGAAAATAATTTTATGGTTGGGGGTCACCACAACATGAGGAACTGTATTAAAGGGTCGCGGCATTAGGAAGGTTGAGAACCACTGCTGTAGAATCTCACCATATTCATCAAAAGTATGGTCTAGTTAGCCTCTTCTTGAGCTCAAGTGCACCAGTCACGTCTATGACCAATAGAATACAGAGGAAATGATTTTTAGTGACTTTCAAAGCTAGTTCAATAATAGGACACAGTTTCCAAAGGGCGCTTTCTTTGGGGGAGACTCAGATTGGGGAAACCAGCCACTATGCAATGAGGAAAACACACTAGCCTACATTGAGGGACCTCATGGACAGGTCAATGTGGAGAAGAACTGAGGCTCCATAACCAACAGCAAATATCAACTACCAGACAGGTGAGTTAGCAACCCTTCCAATGATTTCAGTATCCAACTTCCCCATCCTCCAGCCTAGGCCCAGACATCAAGGAACAGAGAGAAGTTATACTCACTGTGTCCTGTCCAAATCCCTGATTCATGAGTGTAATAAATGATTGTTTTACACCACTAAATCTTGGGATAATTTTTATGTAATCATAGTAACTAAAGCAGAGACAAGAATTCAAGTCTTGCATTTGTAGTTTATATAACCATCCCACTATTATGCCAGAATTGATTGTTTTAACATCTGGCTTTATCCAAATTCCATGGAGTTCTGCAGAAGGCCTGTTTTCTGGGAGCCAAATTGCAGGAGATCAGTTAACCATTACCTCTGAGCCAGATTGAAAATCTAATGGGAAAAGATCACATTCATAATGTCAGCCAACAAAAAAATCTACAAATTAAGAAGAAATTTGTAGGGCCCAAATTAAAAAATGATTATCTTTTTCTGAAGAACATAAAGGAGAACTGATTTTTCTAGAAGGAAACATTCAATATTGAAAATATAGTAATACAAATTAATGTACAAGATTAATGTAATTCTATATAATTGTATGCACTTAATGGAAAATTTTAAAGGATTTTTCTTGAATTTTACATATTCTAAAGCTCATCTATAAAAATTAGGAGACAGAAACAAAACAATAATTTGAACAGAGAAAGCTCAATATTAATGGTGATAATGAGGGGTTGGCTAGTAAGAAGTAAAGAGAGCTAAAGAATCTATATATATAAAACTCTAAGTGACCAGTCGATCATTTGACCAGTTGCTATGATGCGCATTGACCCCCAGGGGCAGACGCTCAATGCAGGAGCTACCCCCTGGTGGTCAGTGTGCTCCCACAGTGGGAGCGTGGCTCAGCTGACGGATGGGCCCCAGATGCTGGGCTCACGGCTGAGGAGTGCAGCTGCAGCAGTGCGAGCCTTTCCCACCTCAGCAGCAGCGCTACCGAGCAGCAGCAGGCACAGATGGGCTGGGATGAGCTGAGTGGAGCTCGGGGGTGCCCAGCCTGGGCTCAGGCTCCTCTCCAGCCACAAGCCGCTTGGCACACTACTATATCCCCCCAGTGGTCCCGGATTGCGAGAGGGTGCAGGCCGAGCTGAGGGAGCACTGGGCCTCTAGTATAAGAATAACTTATGTACTAAGCAGCCATGAATTCTAGGGCTAAGGAAAAGTCGCGCTCAATAACTGAGATCTAGACCTTGTTGAAGGCACAGCTGTGGCTTACTGAATGGCAAAGAAAGAAAACTGGTTTGCATTCTAGAGTGCTGGGGAAAGCTGTTCACTGGCAGGTGTCTCACTAAAATCGCTTTACAAAACTGTCCAAAGGGAGTGCTGGGGAAATGTGTTGCCTGTTGGGTACTCCAGACTAATGTGCACTGCAGGACTAGGCACTAGAAAGGCCTTGCCTGCTGCAGAGACTGCCAAGCAAGCTCTTCCAAACTGAGAAGGTAGGCTGCTTCCGTTTGCAATGTCTCTTTAGCGCCCTCTGCTGACAAAGATCAACATCATGCCTGCTGGCAAAGGAAAATATTTAAGGAACCCAACTCCATTTTCCCAGAGCATTCAATGAAGGGTGATTTTGGAGCTGAGAAGCAATAAATTTATTACTGGCAGGGAAGGTGATTTGGATTACCACTGTATATTATTAAAATATGCTTTAAAACTGTAATAATGAAAACAGTATGAGAACAGCACAAGACTGAAGAAACTAACCAACAAAGAAAAATAAGGGAATTAAAAGTTCAGAATAGACCTATATGTGTGTATACATATGTGTACACATCTATACTAATAAAAGGGTAATATGCTAATTAGATCGGGAGGCCTTCCAGACGTCCTTCTGGACAAAGCCATGGAGGCGGGGCCGAGGCAGAGGCAGAGGCAGGGCCGAGGCAGACGCGGTTAGGGGTGATCAGGCCAGGAGGGGAGGGCAGTTGGGAGTGATCAGGCTGGCAGGGGGGGCAGTTGGGGGTGAGGAGGCTGTCAGGTAGAGTGTTAGGGGCAATCAGGCAGGCAGGAAGGTGAGCGGTTAGGAGCCAGTGGTCCCGGATTGCGAGAGGGATGTCCAACTGCCGGTTTAGGCCCACAAGGATTGGGACTAAACCGGCAGTCAGACATCCCCCGAGGGGGTCCCAGTTTGGAGAGGGTGCAGGCCGGGCTGAAGGACACCGCCCCCTCCGTGCATGAATTTCATGCACTGGGCCACTAGTAAATATATAAATTTATATATGAAAGAAGTAGTATTTCAAATAATTGAGGAAATAATTCATTACTTGTTAAGAAAATTAGCATAAGATTAGATTTCCATTTTGTACTATACACCAAAATAAATTTCAGATGTATAAAAATATTGAATTTCAGAAAGCTTGATTGTTCAATTATTATTGCATCAATTTTCCCTAGTCCTGCCAATGCAGCACAGCTCCCAGAACCACCTCATTTGCTCACATCTATGATAACAAGTGGGACTCTGATAGAGAAAATTGTTTTCAATTCATTTGAAGGAGCTTAATCTGGAAATCAAGAGCTCTTCTGGAAGAGAGATTCAACAAGACACATCCAGGTGAAGGGAAAACAATAAAGGTACAGATAGGAAATGCAGAATGGTAACAGCAATGCTGACCAGCACCCCCATCCCCCCCCCCCCCAAGAAGTAGGTACTGTGTAGTGTATCATAATGTTAAATATATCATATATGAAAATGTAGGGTGGTAGCTGAAAGAATGAAAAGATCCAGACAATAGAAATATAATAATTCTTGTAAGGAACAGGAATTATTTACTTCCTCCCATGGCAGCCCCCAAAAATAAAGCAAGAGGTTTTGCTAAAGAGAATGGTCTGTCATTCATTGTCATTCACTCTAAACAGCGTAAGTTAGAGTTGCTTTATAGGCAATCCTCCCAGGGATATGCCATATTGTTTCTCAGAAATGAATGTAAGATGTGAACATGACTAGTCTGTAAACAACAACATAACCCTGATTATGTTTTACCAACACTACTAATGAAAAGTACAATGAAGGCATAACATATAACTCAATAGTCTCACTGAGGCTTCTGTGCATGATTTAACTTGCAGGCCATGTACTTAAATATATGTGAGGTTCACATAGCTAAAATACGAATCCAATTCTTAAAGGGAAGTGTTTTAAATTTGTTCAAAAATAGAATGAAACATTGGTCTGAACTTAGAGAGCAGACACTTTTTTGAATGTAACAACAATGAAAAACATTTAGGGAAAATATGAATATATTACCTAATATTTTAAATCTTATCCATGAGAAAAATCAAAAATAGAATTTTAAGGTCAAATGTTAGAATAACATTTGAAAACTTTATGATAAATTTTGACTATAATTAATATGTAATGAATTCCTTCAAATCAGTAAGAAAAATTTTTAAGCCAGAAATTATGCTAAAAATTATCAAGTATTTTAAAAATAAACTAAGTATCCAATAAATATATTACCTCATTAGTAATCTAAGAAACTAAAATTTAAATAAAAATAATGTTTTTTTGTTAACATGGCAAATATATTTTGAACTATATCAAATGTCTTAGAATTATGCATACTCTTTCATCCAGCAATTTTACTTCTATAACTGTATCTTAAGGCAGTAACAATGGATAGTCACAAAAGTACATGGCCGAAGTTGTTAATGACAGCATTATTTGTAATAGTCTAAAAATGTAAACCCACAATACAGGACTGAATTAAATCAATTTTGATAAATTCCTACAAGAGAAATAGCATAATGTAGTACTTAAGATAAACACTCTAGTTTTACATGAGCTGGATTCAAATATGAATCTTATAATTCTTACCTTTAGAGCCTTGGGCAATTTATTTATTTTCCTTAAACTGCAGTATAAATGGAGATTCTAAAAGTGCTTAACATGATGATTGATATGACCATTAAATGAGATAGTCCAACAATGCACTAATTATGTAGTGTCTAGAACATAGTACCAATGAAAATTAACCATCAGTATTTTCTTTTATAGAATGTCATGTAGACATTAAAATAATGACTCTGTAGACTATGTAGTAAAATGGGAAAATGTTTATGATATATTGTTAATGGGAAAAAGCAGGGTATAAAATTTTATGTATAATATAATATAAATTGTATAACAAGAGAAACATAATAAAGGTATTAGAAAGCCAGGAATGTACATCACAATGTTAACAGTGTTATTTCTAGATTACTGGACTCTTTTTTCCTTTGTAAATTTCTACATATTCTGCATTCCTCTGCAGTGAACACCTCTTTTGTAATAAAAATAATTATCATAAATAAAAATGTAATCTGATACATGGCTGAATATGACCAGCCTTCCTGTCCTTGATTATTACAAAATATTATACATCATTTTATTCTTCCGAAGTTCTAGTAGTTATACTTTATCAGCACATTTTTTCATGTAGGCTATGATTAGATCCAACATAACACTTTCCCTTTACTGCTTTCCTTGCCTTTTGACAGATAGAATTACCAGGAAGGCATGTCAAGAATGCATTTTCCTGGCAATAGCAGATTTAATGCCATTGTCCCGTTTAGAGTGGTGGTGTAATTTTTCCCCCCTTGGACCCTGAGAGGGTACAGTCAAAATGACCCTTTGTTGATTTGCCAATATTCAGAAGAAATTTTTTTTCCTTTGTTAGAAATAAAGTCAATACAGCACCTAATTGCACCTTTTTGTGTTAACTATTCTAAGTTGCCTAAACAACAAATATAAAATAATGTTAATAATAATAAAATGGTAATATTTTAAGTGCCAAGCACCTAAGAGACGATAAAGATTTATATGAAATAGAACTTAAATAGGTACCAGGCATTGTGTACAAAATATTCACATTGAACTTAAATTGTTGTTAAACTTCAGGGACGTTGTCTGTTTCACTATTTTTGGACAGGAGACTTCTATAAAGTTTTGCCTAGGAAACTTGGAGACCTATATTTTAACTTTGTCACTGGGCTCCTATTATTCAGGGCATCCTTGACAATAGCAGTTAGTCACACTGTTTTCCTCCTTAATAATAAATATCCCTGCATTTGCAGCTCATCCCACCAAAGTCCCTGTCTCCACTGTTCATCCTCTTAGAGCTTGATTCATACTCCGTATCACTGGTAGAATCCCTGTTCCTTTCACTGTCTACCTACATTAGTCAGGATTAGGTCTGATTCAATATAACAGAAAACACAACACAAAATAACCTTGGTTATTTTAGGGAAGTGTAACTGACAGAGTCTAGAGGTAGGCAGTCTATGACCAATAAGGGTTCCACGAGTTCTTTTTTGTTTGTTTGTTTTGTTTCATTGTTGTTGTTAAAATTTGGGTATTAAGCTTTCTTACTATTATGTGGATGTATATTTTTGTTTTAGAACTTTCATGTGTTCTTTCTATATTTGGGAGCCCTGAGATTGAGCATTCATACTTATAATTGTTAAAGCTTTCTGTTGAAATCACACTGTTATCATGATATAATGTCCTTCTTATGTTGTGACACTTTTTGAACCTTATTCTGCATTTGTCAGGTATTAGTTGGGCCATCCAAGCCCTTTAATGGTGGAATAACTTTCCCCATACTTTTAGTTACATGCTGAGACTGGCCAGTAAGCCAGGACAAGTGGAATCCCACAAGGTTTTCAAAAACTTCACAAGGTCCTTCCAACTCATCATTGCGCCATCCCCAAAGAGTGTCTTTGACTCTAGTATCCAGGATGGCTGGCAGAGCTCTAACCTGCACAGTCATGTTCCAGGCTGCATGGCACCTGATGGGTAGGCTGTCTTCCTTTTAGGAGACTTTCCAGAGGTTCCTCATGGCACTTCCTTAATACCTGTGTTAGTTGTTTATTGCTGTGTAACAAATTATGGCAAGCTTAGCAACTTAAAACAACCAACATTTATTATCTCACAGTTCTGTGGGTCAGGAATCCACGTGCAATCGAGTTAGGTGCTTCTGGCTCAGGATCTCTCACAAGGCTGCAGTCAAAGTGATGGCTGGGTCTAAGTCATCTGAAGGCTCAGTGGGGAGGATGTGTTTCTGAGATCACTCACAAAGCTGTTGGCCGGCCTCAGGTCCTTGCTGGAACATCAGTTTCTTGCCATGCAGGTCTCTCCATAGAGCGGATCACAACATGGCAACTGGCTTCCCTCAGAGTGAAAGAGTGAGAGAGGGTAGCCCAACATGGAAGCCAGTGTCTCTTTGTAACCTAATCTGGAAAGTGACTTCCCTTCAGTCTTGTTATATTCCATTCATCGGAAGGTCCAGCTCATACTCAAGAGGAGGTGAGTCAAGACGGAGAATCAGCCTTGGCTAGGTAGCTCCGTTGGTTAGAGTGTTGTTCTGATATGCCAAGGTTGCTGGTTCGATCCCTGGCCAGGGAACATACAAGAATCAACCAATGAATGCAATGGATGCATAAATAAGTGGAACAGAAAATAAATCTCTCTCCTTTCCTCTCTCTGTAAAATCAATAAATAAAAAAATTAAAAATAAACATAAAATAGGGAGAATCATTGAGGACCATTTTAAAAGCTTCCTATCACAAAATCTCCTTCTAGTATACAAAACATGGCCACATATTCTATAAGGGTCTGGAAATGTTATTTTTAGTTGTGTAGTAATAAGCTCAGCTAAAACTCAGAATTCCGTTGCTAAATAAAAGAAGGGAGAATTAATTACGTAGCAACAAATAGTATTCTCTATTACCCTCACCGACCCTTTGCTCTTCACCCTGTGACTTCCCTTTTTTCTCCTGTTCTTTCCCTTTTTCTGTTGCAGTCTCCACCCCAAACCCTTTGTTAAACAGAGTCCTCTATATTATTTTTATGCAAGAATATTGGGTAAAACACTCTCTTCTTGACTCATATTTATCAGGATGCTCAGGAATTAACATTTTCATTCATTTTATGCCCAAAACCTTCCTTCTAGATCTAACCTAATGTCAAAACAACAAGCTCTTTCTTTGTAAAATCTCTCAGAGCCATGTCTTTCTTTTCAGTCACACTACAATGACCTTGACAAGGACCCTCAACATATCATATCTGAAGATCTGATAATCCCTTCCTTGTTTATACTATCTCCTTAGATCCCTCCTAAATAATGCTGAGAGACAAATTTTTCTAAAGAGTTGCAGAAAGGCATAACAGGAAGAGCTTTTGGATTTGATTTTAGGAACTTGGGAACTCGTCTCAGCTTTGTTCCTGTATGTGAACTCACAGAAAAACCCCAAACTCAAAAACTGGACAAATACTTGCAAAAAAATGAAACGAGACCACCAACTTACACCATACACAAAAATAAACTAAAAATGGATAAAGGAGGACTTAAATGTAAGCCGGGAAACCATAAAAATCCTACAAGACTCCATAGGCAGTAAAATAGCAGACATTTGTTGTAGCAATATCTTTACCGATACAGCTCCTAGGGCAATGGAAACTAAAGAGAAAATAAACAAATGGGACTACATCAAAATAAGAAGGTTCTGCACAGCAAAAGAAACCATCAACAAAACAACAAGAAAGCCCAATTCATGGGAGAACATATTTGCCAATGTTATCTCAGATAAGGATTTAATTTCCCTCATTTACAGGGAACTCATACAACTTAACAAAAGAAAGATAAACAATCCAATCAAAAAATGGGCA
The DNA here is from genome assembly GCF_000147115.1 of Myotis lucifugus. Lineage (NCBI taxonomy): Eukaryota > Metazoa > Chordata > Mammalia > Chiroptera > Vespertilionidae > Myotis > Myotis lucifugus. The sequence goes on along the minus strand of NW_005871260.1, from coordinate 711,356 downwards.
AAGGACCTAAATAGACACTTTTCAAAAGAGGACATTCAGAAAGCCAAGAGACATATGAAAACATGCTCAAAGTCACTAATCATCTGAGAAATGCAAATCAAAACAACAATGAGGTACCATCTCACACCTGTCAGAATGGCTATCATCAACAAATCCACAAACGACAAGTGCTGGAGAGGATACGGAGAAAAGGGAACACTCGTGCACTGCTGGTGGGAATGCAGACTGGTGCAGCCACTATGGAAGACAGTATGGAGTTTCCTCAAAAACTAAAAATGGAACTCCCATTTGACCCCGTGATCCCACTTTTAGGAATATATCCCAAGAAACCAGAAACACCAATCAGAAAGGATATATGCACCCATATGTTCATAGTAGCACAATTCACAATAGCTAAGATTTGGAAACAGCCTAAGTGCCCATCAGCAGATGAATGGATTAGAAAACTGTGGTACATCTACACAATGGAATACTATGCTGCTGTAAAAAAAGGAATTCTTACCATTTGCAACAGCATGGATGGACCTGGAGAGCATTATGCTAAGTGAAATAAGCCAGTCAGTGAAAGATAAATATCACATGATCTCATTTGTGGAATATAAAGAACATTATAAACTGTTGAACAAAAATAGATAAAGGCAAAGAAGCATCGAACTGACTGTCAAACTACAGTGGGAAGGTAGGGGAGGGTTGGGGGGGGTAAGAGATCAACTGAAGGACTTGTATGTATGCATATAAGCATAACCAACAGATGCAAAACACTGTGGGGGGTGGGGGGGTGAGGGCAAGTGCGGGGGGGGGAGAGTAGGGGAGGCTGGGGGGAGGTCAGGGGGTGAGGGGAAAGGAGACATATGTACTACTATTTGTAATACCTTAAAAAATAAAATTAAAAAAATAAGTGATCTTCATCATCTAAAAATGCTTTAAAAAAGTATTAATCTATTTCTTGTTTCCTTTTTTGAATTTTATTATTTTTATTATTATTATTTTTGCTTGCCTGATGTTCTACACAAAGTTAAAAAAAAAAAATTCAGCCCTAGCTGGTTTGGCTCAGTGGATAGAGCATCATCCTGCGGACTGAAGAGTTCGATACCGGTCAAGGGCACATGTCCAGGTTGCAGGCTCGATCCCCAGAAGGGGGCGTGTAGGAGGCAACCGATCAATGATTCTCATCATTCGTGTTTCTATCTCTCTCCCTTTCTCTTCCTCTCTGATAGCAATAAAAATATATTTTAAAAAAATAAATAAATAATTTTAAAAAAAAGTAAATAAAGAAAAACCCCAAACTCCTCTAAGACTCAGTTTTCTCCTCTGTGATGTTAAAACCAAGTAATGGTAGGAGCACAGTGAAGTTCCTCAGCAGTGGAAGGGATGCAGTAGCATGCCTTGCAGCTCTCCCCTGTTCCCTCAGATCCCACACTCTCCTAGAGGACAACACAATTATCAGTGGTTTGGATCCAGGTGAGCCCAGCACCTGGTAAGGGGGTAGGAGACTCCCCAGTCTTATTGTCCAGCTGTGTTACATTTCACCGCCCTCTGACTCTTCTAAATCACATGCCTCCCAACTGAGGCCATCAATGGCTTCTCATTGTCCATTCGCTTGTTTACACAACAAATGCGTATGTATCCAGCACTTACAGTGCCAAGGGTCTCTGCTGGCTCTATAGGGAGAGGAAGTTGTCCTCAGAGCATTTGAGTTTTACCAGGAAATCACAGAATTTAAAAAGCAACAGCAATGAAATATGAAATGTGTTTGATATTATGTGAGCATTTAACAGGAACATTTAGGCTGGAGAGATCAGAGAAAAATTACCGGAGGAAATAAAGTCTAAACTTTTCTTCCAAACTGCATGCTTTTTACTGTATGTTTATTACTCCCCCTTGCAGACCCTACTCTCCAAACAGAATGGATTATCCATTCTGTGCTGAATACACTCTACACTGTCATAAAACCACTGTCTTCTCCTAGATTAGAATTCCTCTCTCCTTCCTATTGCTGAGCTATAGATATTTCTAAGCAATATTTTAGACACTGGAAGCTTTTCATTCTACTCTAACAACAAAGTGTTAGGGCTATATTTTTCTGGGCTGATTTTATAACTGGTTTGTCTCCTTTAAATTCATTCCAAACCCTGCTGTTCAGCTGCCACTGCACAGCAGTCTACAATCTACAAAGTCACTTATTGGACTTGTTGTTCTAGGGTACAATCATTTGCTCATAAGCAAGTTCATCAATGGCCTCGCAAGGATTCTGGGGATGTTTGAAATCCAGTGAGATAGAGAAGTATGTTGGAGACTTTGAAACATGTTCTGGTAATAGCATCTAAATCCCTTGTTGTAATGTCAGGCATGGGTGCATAAAACAGATTGAGTCCAACTGTACCCATTATGTACTTGGGCTTCACACCATTAATGATGGGCAGGAAATTAAACCAACCGTTTTCAGGTCTATTCCCACCAACCGTTCCACCAGGAAATCATTTCCTCCAGTCAGCCAGGCACTGTGAAGTCATTTCCAGCATTTCCATCACTCCTATTGCAGCCAAATGTTTGATATTCTTCCACTAGTACAAGCCTCTCTGAAAGCATTTAAAATACAAATTGACATTTGAAGGATTGGACAGGACAGTGGTTGAACTCTGTTCTGAGCTTGGATTCTGCTAGCGATTTTCTGCATGACTGTCACAGGACACCTGCCCACCCACACCTGCTTTTCCATTATAAAGTAGGAATTGATGGCTTGAGGGAGGTTATGTATCTATAAGAGGGTCTGCAAAATCCATGGGATGCTTTGAAGAGACTGTTACATAATTTAAGTTCATCCCTACCAATGTTAATCAGCCTCTTGATACATTATTCATGCCAATTAATTAATATTATTAGTAGTACTTAACTTTGCCTTTCCCAGTGAGCACAACACCTCTTATGTCTTTCATTTTTTTCTTACTTGCATTTAGCTTTTTTACTTAGCAATAGTCAACTATACATACTTCACTCAAGAAAAAATCGAGACATTAATTACCACCGGTCATTAAATAAATTTATTTTTGAGGAAAAAATACTCCCCACACCCCAAACAATCACTTCCCTCTGTCATGTTTTAATACAGTGGCTGTTGATAATCATTCTTGCCATAAAAAACTGAGAGTCTGAAAGCCAGCAGCATTTTATTATATTTTTCATGCCTTATGCAAAAATTCACTCACCTCGAAAACATCAGGATTGGCCTCACCGATGAACTAAAAATTCTCTTCAATGCCAGACTGTGGCTTAGACATAGCCTAAGGCAGTTTCAGGTTTTGACTTGAAATTTACATCAAACATTGGCACCACCACTTAGCCGGGGGTTAGGGAAATATTAAGGCCACCGAAGGCAAAGATCATAAGGTAGGTAAACCTACTTTGAATTCTGCCCTCCTACCTTCTATTTTTATTTCATTCCAGTATTCACGGGATGCCGATAGTTTCCAATTTCTTCCCAGCTCTATGCCCTATTTGCTCTTTTCTCATCCTTTATGAAGGTTCTTCTATTCCAATATTACCTGGAATCTCAGAATCTCAGAGTTGGAAAAGGACACACGCTTGTCTGGGGCATCAATCCTGTGCATCAGTTCTGCCTGCAACCTTTGTCCCAGACAGTTTCCAGCCTTGGCTTATGACCTTCTAAAATGAGAAATTCACTTCTTCTGGAGGTAGCTCATTTCATTTTAAAAGATCTAATTGATTAAAATAATTTTTTAAAATTTCTTTATTGATTAAGTTATTACATATGTGTCCTTATCCCCACATTACCTCCCCATCCCCCCCCCTCATGCCCTTACCCCCCTGTTGTCTGTGTCCATTGGTTAGGCCTATATGCATGCATGTAAGTCATAAAATAATTTTTATGAATTAAAACCCTAACGGTGAGTTTCTAATTGTGGCATTTTACTCATCCGTTTGTTTATTGGGGAGGGGACAATTGGGCAGAACCTTTAAGAATAACTCTAAGGATTTTCAGAAAACGAGAGGGTGGGGTGAACACCTCCAGGTGGACAGAGAAAGCAGAAAGAGCAGAATGAGGGAAAGCACAGAAAAACTAGCTGCAAGTGGTTTGGGGTCGATGGCTTTACTCCTCCTTATCTGTTTCTTTTCGGTTTTGGAGAATCCTTCATCCTTTACCAACCACATCCTTCTCCAGGATCTTGTGCTATCTTTCATCTCTCTGTCCCTCCTGTATCCTTTCAATAATGCTGAGTCTTCCCTAATATGAATGCCTTCCATCAACCCTGCCTGGCCTCAAATTGCCACCTTCCTCCTTTCTTTCAAAAATAACTTATGGAGAGAGTAGCCCAGTGCTCCTTAAAGTGTGGTTCATGAATAACTCACATCAGAGTCAGCCAAGCCCTTGTTTAAAATGCGGCCTCTTGGGCTCCAACTTCAGAAGTAATGAATCAAGAGCTGTGTGGAAATCAGTCATTTTTCTTCTTTTAAAACAAAGCTGCTCCAAGATGTGAGAACCACTAAAGTAGCCAATACTCCAGTCTCTTCCATCCATTGTCAACCAGTTCCGACCCCACTTCTTTACTAAAGCTACAATGGTCACCTCTTGTAAGCACCCCGACAGAGAACTGAACCTGCAACCCAAGCATGTGCTCTGACTGGGGCCTGAACTGGTGACCCTTCAGCATACAGGACAATGCTCAACCAAATGAGCCACACCGGCCAGAGCTTTCCTCCTTACTTTTGTCTCCTCTTTCTATAACTCTTCATTTGCTCATGTTTTAAATGTAATTTCTTCCCAGGCATTCATCCATGACCCTTTTCTCAATCTACATGTGCTCTCTGAGGAGTTCTAAACCATGGCTCCAACTACTATCTATATAACTATGATCCCCAGTACCCATGTTCTGTTCCACCGCTATTTCAAGCTTCAATGGTCATAACAAATCACTAAAATCAACATTTAGAAAATAGAATTCTCTCTAGTGTTCCCTCCAATCTGTTTCTCCATATTTGAGTTAATAAGGTATCAGTGAGGATGCTTTCAACTTTAATGGAACACCTAGACTCAATTGGTTTGAACAATAAGGAAACTTATTCCACATGATGATGATATTATTTCACATAATGTGACTTCTGAAGATAGGTCAGTCCTTTGATTGGTTAACTCAGGGGCTGGCAAGAGATCAACCAAAGAACTTGTATGCATATATGCATAACCCGTGGACACAGACAATAGTGTGGTGAAGGCCTGGGGTGGGGGTGGGCTAGAAGGGGTCAATGGGGGACAAAAGGGGACATATGTAATACTTTCAACAATAAAGTTTTTTTTTTAAAGACCTTCTCTTTTCTGACAATGACTTCCTGTCATTGTCAGCCCATTGGCTCATCCTCAGGCTGGCCTCTCATGAGATGGCTGCTGTTGTTCCTGGCATCACATCAAGACAGAGCAGTCCATTGGAAGAAAATAGGGACTATCTCTTTTCTGTGTGTCTTCATAACAGCAAAGAACACCTTTCCCAGGAGCCTTCAGGAAGGCTCCTCCTCTCATGCCATTGGCAAATTCTGTGTCATATGCTCTTTTTAAAATCATCTACTGTGAAATAGAAAGGCAGGTCATTGCTGTAAGACCACTTCTCTCGTATGATTTGTTTTGCTTTGGGGTGGTGGGTGTCTGAATAGAGTCAGGGCTCTATTAGAAAAGAGAGCAGGTAGTTGAATCAGTTATGATTAGGTTTGACTGATATTAACAAAGACCCAAATCAATGGTGGCTTAAGTATATAAAGGAATCCAGAAACAGAAAATCTGGGATAGTTGGATTACCTCCATGAAGCAATGATGGATGCAGGCTCCCTCTAAAACTCTTTGCCCTTCTGTATGAGGCTTCCATGCCACAGTCCATCCAGTATCTCCATTCTAGGCAGTAGGGTTCTGGAAACGAGAGAGCAAGGCTCAACTTCTCTCTTTTAGAGAGACTTCCCAGATAACCCAGGCAAGATTTCTTCCTATATTGGAAAGGAGGCCGGGAAATGTCATTTTCAGCTTGATACATTGTCCAGGCTTTGTTACCAAGGAAGAAGGTCTACTGGGAGGCAACCATCAGATTTTCTATGTGGTGGATCGTCGTACAGGCAGCGTGGTGTCTGCTATGCTCACTAGTCATTCCCCCAAGCCACTCAGGCTAGAAACCAAGCATTTTTTAAAATTGTTTTTTATCACTTGACATATGTAATAGGACACTGAGCCTGATAATCCTGTCTGCAACAGATTTAACAAACCTTTTTATCTCAATTCCCTCTGCCCCTGCCTTAGATCAGAATTTTATGATGTCTGGACTTTTGTAATAGCTTCCTTCCAGTCTTTTCTGTATCCAGACTTCTCATGTCAGTCTATTCTCCATATTACCTTCAAATCCTTTCTTAGACACAATTCTGATTTACTAAAATAACTACAATATCACCCTATTGCTTATCAAATACAATTAAACAGCTTAGTACGCCAATCAAAACTCTCAATACCATGGAACAAGTGATAGCTGCCAAAGGGAAGGCAATAATATTGTAATAACTATGCATGGTGCCAGGATACTGGAAATATCAAGGGGGGACACTTTGTGGGTGTACGATTGTCTGACCACCATGCTGTACACCTGAAACTAATACAAAATATTAAATGTAAACTATTTTTAAATTATAAAAACTCTCAGTACTGTGGCCCCAACCTACCTCCCACTTTAGTCACACCAGACAAATCCTTTTATAGCCACCCAAGTAACACTGATTCATTTAGTTATTTTTGTTTTGCTAACATATTACATATGCTGTTAATACATATTTTTAAAAATATTTTATTGATTCCAGAGAGGAAGAGAGAGGGAGAGAAAGATAGAAACATCAATGATGAGAGAGAATCATTGATCAGCTGCCTCCTGCATGCCCCCAACTGGGGATCGAGCCCACAACGGGGGCATGTACCCTGACTAGGAATCGAACCATGACCTCCTGGCTCATAGGTGGACACTCAATCACTGAGCCATGCCAGCTGGGCAGTTAATACATATTTTGCCTCATACTTCATAGGTTACCAAATACTTTTGGCCAATAAGATCCCAATGGGCTTTCCCAGTTATATCTATTCTGCACTGTGTGTATAGAGGTTTATTCTACAATGGCCTCTCTGTCATTTAGTTTTGTGATCTGGCAAACAGTTTGGATGGATGATGACTAATTAAAGTATGCAGAGTATATTCTTGAACTAATCATGATAGACTAAAGGAAAAATCACAACCCGGACTTAAATGTAAATTATTTTTGTTGTTGCTATTTTCCATCTTTATTGAGGTATACTTAACTAATGAAAAGTGTATATATTTAAGGTGTACAAAATGATGTCTTAATACATGTATACACTGTGAAATGATTATCACACTCAAGCTAGTTAATATATCTGTCACATTACATGGTTACAAATTTTTGTGTGGTGAGAACACTTAAAATCTTAGAAACTTTAAAGTATACAGTGCAGTATTTTTAAGGTGTACAATATGATATATTATAAAATCAATACCACAATAAGGTTAGTTAACACATTCTTAAGCTCACATAACTACTATAGTTGACCCTTGAATAATGCAGGAGTTAAGGGCACTGAACTCCCACATAGTTGAAAATCCACGTAAACCTTTTGATGTCCCCCCCAAACTTAACTACTAACAGCCTATTGTTAACTGGAAGCTTTACCTGTAACATAGTCAATTAACTATATTTGTGTCTTATTTGTATTATATACGGCATTGTTATAATAAAGTAACCTAGAGAAAAGATGTTATTAAGAAAATCATAAAGAAGAGAAAGTACATCTATAGTATTTATTGAAAAAAATCCACATATCAGTCAACTAATGCAGTTCAAATCCATGTTGTTCAAGGATTAACTGTGTTTGTTGTTGTTGTTAATATGAGAACATTTCAGATCTACTCTCTTAGCAACTTTCAAATATACAATTCAGTATTGTTAGCTATAGTCACTATGCTGTACATTAGGTCCTCAGATCTTACATCTCTTATAATGGAGTTTGTACCCTTTGACCAACATCTCATTTCCCTCACTCTCCAGCCCTTGGCTCTGTTTCTATGAGCTCAGTTGTTTTAGATTCCACATATAACTGAAGTTATTCAGCATAAAATTCAGGTTCCAAAAAGGCTCAAGACACCTTCAAGAGATAATGGGGGGAGAAAAGAGTAGCAATCATCAGATAACTAGGGGTTGGTGAAGTCTTTGACATTAGAGAAGCACTATAAACATTACTACAAAAGAAAAATATATTACTGAAGACCAGAAGGATTAGCCATCCATTATTTGAGATGAAAGATGCTTAGGTTGGAGATGTCATAACTTCAGGTATTTGAAGGCAAATAAAGAGAAATAGCCAGGGGATGATGCTGGGAAAATATTTTCCTAAATGTATGTTGTAACAACCCATATTTATCGATTTAGTTAGTGCTTTTATTTCTAGGAATGCATCCCATCTTCATGTACTTACAGGCAAAAGCATATTCATCATGAAGCTAATGAAACGTAAGCATAAGGACCTCCACCAGTACAGGTCCTGTCTGAGGTTTATGACAGGTCCATAACTCTATGTCCATAGAGCTGTATGGACTTTTTAATCATTTAAAAATGACAGGAAAATTGCAAAAATAGATAACATTATTACTATCCAGAGACTCAATTTGAGTTTTGCCAATTGTCTCAATAGCATGCTTTAGAGCAAAGTGATTCAATTGAGGATTATGTATTGCATTTACTTTTAAGTATCTTTAGACTCTTCCAGTCTGGAACTGTTCCTTAGTCTTTCCCTGGCTTTCATGACCTTGATGCTTTTGAAAATCACAAGCCATATTGTTTGTAAAATGTCCCTCAGTTCAGGTTCATCTGATGTTTTCCCTCATGCTTGGATCCAGCTCATACATCTGCAGCAGGAACATCACACAAGTAATGCTGTGTTCTTCTCATTGCATCTTCTCAAGTAGTATATGATTTCCATTTGTCCTCCTACTGGTGATGTTAACTTTGATCATAATCATGATTGAGTGGTTTTTACTGGGTTTCTCTAGTTTCATGTTACTCTTTCCCTTTAGAATTAATGTATTGTGGGGGATATTTTGAAACCATGTGAACTTCCTCTTCTCTCACCCACTTGTCTTAACAATTCATTAATGACTTGAATTATTACTGTAATGGTTGCCACAAGATGATTTTCTAATTCCCTCCTTCCTTCATTTATTCATTGGTATTCTACTGTCAGAAAAGCTTTTTCTTTTCCCCATTTATTATTCATTAATTAATTTATATTGGTGTGAATTTATAATTATTATTTTATTCATCGAGCAACAATCTGTTATTATCATACTTTATTTTGGTCTCAAATTGGCCCAGATTTGGCCAGAGAGATCCCCTTCAAGCTCCTGCTATACATTTTGAGATGTCCCCATTATTCTTTGAGCACTTCTTGCTTTCTAAAATAACAATATTTCCAAGTTTATCTTGTAATTTCCCTATTCAAAGCCTATAATGGTATTGGCAAACCAGATGCGTGCACTAGGGTTGCTCATTGCTTTGGGGTGTTGTTATTTTTGCTATTTCCAAGTCTTCTAAGTGGATAAGCTAAAGGAACTACACATATACCCATGTTTACATCTATATGTATTTTTATATCTTTCTGTATATGAGTTCTCACTGATACCTCCTTTTGCAATCCAACACCAAAGGCTCATTTAAGTTGTCTCCTGAGCATATCTGTAACTCTGTTCTCTGACAGTTAGAAACCTGGCTACCAAACCCTCAATTTATTTACCAAATGGGTCAATTCCCCCTTTATGTAACCAATCTTCTCCCCTATCCCTGCCACATGGCTCCCCCCCATTACCCTGTGCCAGACAACACCAACCGTGCATTGGCTTTCTCTTCACCCAGTTCAGGTTCTGACACCCTTCTCTGGGCTGCTACTACCACCACCCATCTCACCACACCCTGATCTCAGATTTTTCTATTTACCACTGTTGGGCTCCCATGTCCTGCTTTGGGCCTCATGGACAACCTCCTCATTCTTCTTGGGCTCTGACAGCCCACATCTACCTATTTCCCTGTCCTCCCTCACACAAACGCCCTCTTCCTTCATCCTATTTGGCCTTTGATACCTCCCCCTACCACCACCAGCACCATTATCACTCATGAACTAAATTGTTTAGAAAAGAAGGGTGGGAAGGGAAAAGGTTTTTTATGTTTTTACTAGATGCCTGGTACATGAAATTAGTGCACTCAGGGGGGGTCCCTCAGCCCGGCCTGCACCCTTTTGCAGTCTGGGAGCCCTCAGGGGATGTCTGATTGCTGTGGAGGCAGGAGAGGCTCTGCCACCACTACTACACTCGCCAGCTGTGAGCCTGGCTTCTGGCTGAGTGGCGCTCCCCCTGTGGGAGCACACTGACCACCAGGGGCAGCTCCTGCATTGAGCATCTGCCCCCTGGTGGTCAGTGCGCGTCATAGTGACTGGTTGTTCTGCCGTCAAGTCGAAACCTGCTCTCCAACATCCCCTGAGGGGTCCTAGATTGCGAGAGGGCACAGGTCAGGCTGAAGGACCACACCGGTGCACGATCAGGGCCGGGGAGGGAGAGGGAGGTTGGCCAGCCAGGGAGGGACCATGGGAGGGCTCCAGGGCATGTCCGGCCCATCTCACTCAGTCCCGATCAGCCAGACCCCAGCAGCAAGCTAACCTACTGGTCAGAGCGTCTGGCCCCTGGTGGTCAGTGCATGTCATAGCGAGCGGTTGAGCGGCCTTAACATATCTTTAGCATATTACGTTTTGATTGATTGAACGGCCGACCGGACGACTAGACACTTAGCATATTAGGCTTTTATTATATAGGATAAAAAAAGAATAATTATGCTTTCATAAATTAGGAAAATTATGATATTTTAAAGCACAGTCAGTTAAGAACACTCTTCCCACTGTAGCCTTCCCTCTGTTACATGCCCCCTAGTGTTGAGTGGCACTGGGGTGGGCAAAGGCATTTTGGGAATCCAGCTAAGGAGAGGTGGGCTTGGAATTATATTTAGTTTGACTACAGTGGAATATATTTATGTGGGGTAAATATAATATATTTATAGTTACTTTAAAAGTGTGACTTTATTTAACAGAATGAAACAAATCTGTTCAATTGTAACTCGCTACTGAGCAACATTTACAATCAAACATTGTGACAACACAGCTGTTATAAAAGGTAAGAACAAAGATCTTACTATTGATCATTATTAAGTTTGCAGAATGTGTGCCACATGCAGTTCATTCCATAATCTTGCTGTGGAAAAACCTGGCCCCATAGTTCCTGAGAGTATTGATTACTTTGCTATTTTGTAAAAACTGTTTCTGGTTCATCTCCTAGATAGGGTATTTAAATCCACAACCAATTTTGGTTACGATTTTCAGTCTAGATGTAATACTATGATCTGCCTGTCATAAAGCTGCTTAAGACTTGCAACATGGACACACGTCTGATGCAAAAAGGTTATTTAAAAGTTTGTAAAACTCAAAAACCACCATATAACTGTCATTTGGCAGCCATTTCATAAACATTTCAATAGAACAAGGAAAATTACAGATTCCCGATTTGGAAGTATATGAAGGGTATCTCCTTTTATTATACTAAAGTTTATTAAAGAAAGGTAAAAAAATTCAGATGAAATTAATTAAATATGAAATGTGATAAAATCTATAGATATTTTTCTGCTGCTATAAAGTCATTCATAGGAAGAGATAAATTTGCAATAAAAGTAATAAAAATGCTCATGCATATTGCTCGATAATTCAATCGATGAAGTGAAGCATGTAAGCATGGTGGGGAGATGTTAACAATTTTTTCTTTTTTGACACAAAATAACTGACATCAAGAAAGATAAAATAAAATCATGATATACCACCAGAATGAAAAAGACATTGATGACAACAGGATGGTATTATCATTAATTCAAAGAGAATTGAGGATGAGTCACTACCAAAAAGAAATTGAAAGCATCATGAAATCTTAGAGCTGGTGTATAAAAGAAACTTGACCATGTTTCCCGAAATTTGATAATGCTTCTAACAATTTAACATGGCATCAACAGCAAAGAATTGTAAAATGGAAATATATTTTTTCTAAACTGGTAATAATAAAACTCAACTTATTCCCTACATGCTATATTGTAAAATTGTTGTCATATGCAGAGGCTATCAAAGGGTATAAGCTCCACAAAAGATGTTGGGGAAAAGTATTATACAGTTATATGTTAGGCAGCTAATTAATTCAATATTATTTTATTTTTATGGATTTGTGAGATTAGTGATATTTTCAGCATGTATACTTATAAGTTGTCATCTACTTTTTCATTCTAAATAAATCCTCACTTTAATATTTTAGTTTATGTTCATAATTTTTATTATTTTATTAAAGAGATTATAGAAAACTATGATCTCCAGGCCCTACATAGTCTGGATTTGCCCCTTATAGAGAATTACAGCACTCAGGCAAGCATTCCAAGCCTTGCTCATGTTGTTCCCCTGCCTGAACCTGCCACCACCCTCTTTTGTTACTTACTATTCGAGATGTAACTCACAGGTACCCTCTCTGTGAAGCCTTTCAGCCTCCTCTTTTACCTATCTCCCAGGCAGAGTGTTTTCAGAGGATCAGTTATATATCTTATTACAAATAAGATATATAGTTATATCCCCTAATTGTGTGAGCTCTTTGAAAACAGGACAGTGCCTCATTGTCTCCAGCTATATACCCTTCGACCTGCTTCTCAGTAAGATTTAGTAAATACTGGGTGACTGATGAATTTATGAACGAGTTGCAGTGTCACACAATAGGGTGAAATTTTAAGACATACAGTTGCCAATAACCAGAGATAGTATGGGGCTTTCTTTTTTATCTTGTTACTTAGATTCTGGGTCTTTTCCTGAGCTCTTTTGTGCATGTAATCCAACTCTGATGGCAGGTCTTCTGTTGGTGGAAAAACACTTTTATTTTCTAAAGCTGTTGTTAAGGTATCTTTTACAAACAAGTAATTTATTAAGAGGGGAAAAAGAAGGAGAGAATGCTGTGTCCACAATGCTCAGGGGACTTATCATTTCTTTGTAGTGTGGGCAGAGGAAGGGAAACCACTATAAAGAATTTCTTTTCATTTCCTGATCTGTACAACAATCTGTTAACTGCCTTTGCCCTATAGACAGTGAGCTTTTTTTCTCTGCCCCTTTCCCTTCCTTCATGATGTATTTCATTTCTTCCCTAATGTTTCCTTTCTCTACACGTTAACTCCCTTGCAGTGCTTAATATCAATGTGCTTAGCTGCAAAAGTCACTTGTCAGGCCTGCCTGCTACTGCTATTCTTGTTTGTTCTCATCACTGCTGCATGTCCAAGCAGGCTCGCAATGGAGCCAAACCTGTCTCTGCTCAGGCCTTTCGTGTATGTATGTCTTGCAATGGATATGCCATCACACCAAGGACTCACCTGTCCATCATCTTCCACTGTGAATTGAAAAATTAACCGAATCCTCCATCATGTATAAACAACATGCTCCCTGTGGTATATATCTGAATATTGTTCTTTGAAATGGGACAGCCCTATTATCACTGAATAAGTAGTTTGATTATTGCCTTGTGCTGGCACTCAATATCCATTTATGGAGACTATAATTGAGAACCTCATAGGGATTGGGGACTATTGAGATATTGGGGGCATAATTCAGAGGACTGGGTCTTTGCCCGGTAAGAGTTCTGCATGTAAATAAAGAGTTATGGAAAGCAGAGGGGCTTTGGAGCCAGAAAAGCTGGGCTTGTTTCCTGGTTCGGCCTCCCTAGCTATGAAAGGGTTTACCTGTCATAGGTAAAATGGGGTAAAGACTATCCATGCTCTAGTGTTGTTGTTTGGATTAAATGACAGAATCTTCACAGCATCGTTATATGGTAGATTAGGGAAGGTAGAGTTATGGCATGCCAGCATCCCAGGGTTTTCTCTATTTTAATTGGAAATGCACCTTTTCCCCTTCAAGGAAATAAAAGGGCTGGGGCTACTGAGCCTCACCAAAGACAAGAGACATGGCCCCAGTGCCAGACCAGCTGAGCACCGAGAGGCCAGTCCAATACTGGTGGGAAACACCTCCCTGTTCCTTCCAAACCCTTCCCAGCACCAGGCCCCAGGCGGAGAGCTAGCAGTAGTGACTAGCACTTGACAGTGACCCTGGTTGAGAGAAGCATCAAAGAGAAAGAAGCAGCGACAGCTACCCGAGCCCAAAGCTGCAGCAGTGGACAGCACACAAGAAGTGAAGAATCTGAAGACAGAGTGGCATTCTTCAGATCCCAACCTCAAGGCACTTAGTACAGCGAGCATGACCTTGACCAGCCCCTTGATTCAGAAGGACACACACTAAGGGTTTAGGGTTGTGGCATAGAAGGGTAGCTGGAGTACAGAATGATGCTTCTGGACACAGTCAGGAACTATTGGTTTCACTGGATTCTTACATTTCCTGTAACCACACACCACTGTCTTTCATCAGTTTTGTGGTTGAGGAGACATCAGCTACCATGTGCAGAACCACAGTTCTAATGTATCCAGTCTAGATGCCCAAATAGACTTTATATACATACTAGAGGCCCAGTGCACAAAATCGTGCATGAGTAGGGTCCCTAGGCCTAGCCTGGCTTCCGTCACATGGCCTCTGCCGCCCGGCGATGCTACATGAAGTTCCCCGCCCCAAGATGCTCCGCAATGCTCATGGCTGCTGCCCCTCTACTGCTCCGCAAGGCTCCCCCCACCCTGACACTGCTCTGCAAGGCTCCCCCACCCACTGCTCCACGAGGCTCCCCCAGCCCCTGGACTGCTCTGCAAAACTCCCCCTCCCCCCGCCACTGCCACTCAACAGTTCCCAGTCCCACCCCGCTGCCACCCCTCTTCATGGCGAGCGGTGTGGGGGGGCGGCGAGAGGGAGGGACCGAGAGGTGCTCCATGCACCTCCCGGTGACCGGTCATTTGGGCATTATGGCATTACGGCCACAGGCCTTTTATAATATAGATGTTCCATCTTCACAACTCTTTAAGGTATGTGTTATCCTGCTTTTACAGATGAGGAACCCAAGTTCAGAAAGGAGACAAGTACCTCTTCCACGATCATTCAGGGGAGAACTGGGACTTCTACCTGGGTGTCTAACTCACACAGCCAGGCAGCTTCCAGCTCCCCCTTTGTAGGTGCTTGGCTTTTATGGCATGCATTTTGAATGAATCTTGGGCCTGTTTCTCTCTTCACAGTGCCCAAGAGATTCAAATATGGGCACTTACAATTTTCATGGCTATTACTTACTTTGTCATCTCCTGAGGAGGGCAATAGAACTGTAGATTGTACGGTGGGGAATTGTTGGAAGTACTGTTCAATGACCTTGCTTTACTTCGGATAACTCCTGCTGAGTGTGTGTGTGTGTGTGTGTGTGTGTGTGTGTGTGTGTGTGTGTGTTGCTGCTGCTGCTGTTTGAACTAACATTGCACAGAGGGGACTGGGATTTTATCATCACAAATCGAAACAGCACTATCCCTCTCCAATGTTTTTACCTCCTCATTTCTTCCCATAAACCTTTCCTGAATGAATCTTCTTGGTTGTTCATCCCAACATAACGGCTATACTGAACGTTTATCTTCATTTGTTATGCTTGTTTCATTCTGCTTCATTTTTTTAAACCTATAGTGACTCCCAAACTAGATTAAACAGTCTAAAGCAGTGGTTCTCAAACTTCCTAATGCCGCGACCCTTTAATACAGTTCCTCATGTTGTGGTGACCCCCAACCATAAAATTATTTTCGTTGCTACTTCATAACTGTAATGTTGCTACTGTTATGAATCATAATGTAAATATCTGATATGCAGGATGTATTTTCATTGTTACAAATTGAACATAATTAAAGCATAGTGATTAATCACAAAAACAATATGCAATTATATATGTGTTTTCCGATGGTCTTAGGTGACCCCTGTGAAAGGGTCGTTCCACCCCCAAAGGGGTCGCGACCCACAGGTTGAGAACCGCTGGTCTAAAGTAAAAGCCATTATTTTGGTTATGTTGGTATCCTCTCTGAATGCTGTAGATGCTCAGTATTCTACATATGTATGTAGGCACTGTGCAGGCATTGGGGGTGGGGGTGGGAGGTGGGAAGGAGCAAGCAGCCAGAGAGAGGAGCCGGGTTTTTGAATAAAGGCCCTTATATACCTAACCTGGGTTTGCGCAGGTCACACCAGCTTTAGGGAGGATCCAGGGATTTTTTAACAAAAGCGGGTTTGTGTGGCCTGGTCCCTCCAGGTGAATCATGGGAAGCTCCGGCCTGGTCCAGGCCTCCGGAAGTGGCTAAGGAAATCCTCAGCGGCGTGCTGCCACATGGACTCCCAGATTTAACCTTCCTGGCCAATACGAGAGTCTCCACCTGCCTTCGCTCCTGCAGCACGTACTCAGGTGTCAGGTTATCAGGGTGTCAGGTTATCCCGGGGAGATCCAGCAGCCACGGGGTCCCAGGTGGCTGATCTGCATGGCATTTCCAGCTTGTAGCTGCTGCAACACGTGCCAACCGCCTTTGGGCTGAAACGAGGAATGTACCCCGCCCCTCTCTTGGGTTGTATTCTGTTACAGGCCACAGAGTTACGCTGCCCCGACCTGTATGTATTTTGAAACGATGCTGCTGATCAGCTTCTTATCGGACACTCTCTCTCCCAGACTCGGGCACTGGTCTCTGCATACAACAAGAGCCAAGGGAAATCCGAGCAACATACACTTTGCTAACCTCAGACTGTCCCTCCCCTTGGACAATGGGTCATTGTCCTTGGGCCAAGCTGGCACACCTCAACCTTCTTTGGGTGAATTCCTTCCCACCAGGCTCTGTGGTTCCTCCTGCGAATAACCCCCGGGCAGGCAGAACTGCCCTGCTGGTCCTCCTGATGTATTTGTGGAGTATGAGGATTTGCAATAGCTTCCTGGACCCTGGGTCCCACTCTAGAACTCTCCTAGACATCAGCTCCCTTTGGTCATTTTGAACAGTGAATTCTAAAGAATTTCTGTGTGGCCCTGGCTGGGTGGCTCAGTTGGTTGGAGCGTCTTCCTATACACCAAAAAGGTTGCAGGTTCAATTTCCAGTCAGGGCACATACCTAGGTTGCAGTTGGATCCCCAATAGGGGTGAGTATGAGAGGCAACCAATCGATGTGTCTCTCTCATCCATGTTTCTGTCTCTCTCCCTTTCTCTTTCTCTAAAATCAATTAAAAAAAAAGTATAAAGAATTTCTGTGTGCCCAGGAGGGCAGCCCTCTCAAAGATCACACCCACTCCTTTCACTCATATTACAAGTGTTTGGAATTTTTTTCAGGTTATATCATAAGGCTCCTGTTTAGAAATCTATTTCATTCCTAGATTTTCATTTTAAAAAGTAGTCCTTAAGTTATTTAAGCAGCTAATCCTTGATATTAAATCCATTGGACTGCCTTAACTCTTTTATCCTAAATACATGCAAAATTAGATATTAGTAAGGGTTATTCCATCTATAAAAGAGTTGGTGAAAATTGGAAACTTGGCAGTCAGCCAGGATGGAGCAGTACATTTTAAGTCTTTTATTTTTTTCTTTTGGAATAGAATCTATGTTACACATTCCTAAACTCTGCTGATTTCTCAGGAATCTACCTAAGGGAATTTTCTCCTTGAAACCAAAATAAAAATTGGGGAGACTTTGAGAATCTTGAAAATTTCTTCACTTTAGGAACTCTACCTGGAAAAAACCTAAAATTTTAATTGCTTCTCCTATAACTTTTATCGAGAGAGAGAGGGGGGGGGCTATTTAGTGTTGTGCTTAATTGATTAAACACAAACATAATACAACACACACACACACACACACTTTTTTTTTAGTTTGGGAATTTTGAGAAGTTTGCTTCAGTTTTTAAAATATTTAAATTAAGTAACTGGAATCTTGAATATATAATCATAATTGCTATAGTGTGGCTAATCTGAGTTAAGCTTGTAATGTGTTGCTTAGAAAAAGACAACTTAATCTTCTTACTTCTATCCCCAGGGAGAAGTTTATGCATATGTAATCAGAATAATCCTGACTAATAATTAAAATAAGGGTCTTTGAGCTTTATGATATTCTGAACTTGTCCTAAATTCTCTCACTGTCTTCAGCAGTTCTCTTAATTTGGATCTTGCCTATATGAAGTACGTGTGTAGAAGTGAATTGTGATATTTTGCATAAGCTTTTTCCTTTAACTCATTTCACTCATCTTTATTAAACTAAATGAAACAGAGCAAGAGAAAAATGTACAGGTATTTCAATAGCATTAGAAAGATAAAACCCTCTTGAACAATAACAAAGGGCAAATGCCCAGGGCCTCGTCTTTGGTGGCCTTGTATAGCAGCCGCAAACAGACAAGTGAAGGTCACATAGTGTCTCAGAGAGGCAGAAAGAGAGAGATGGAAGCACACCGTCAGCAGCTGATCAACACAAGTCGGAGGCTTGATAGGTAGAGCCATTAAATTATTATTTTAAATAATTTATGCAAATTCAACTATGCTTGCTTGGGAGAGAGATATTAAAATAGCATTTGCCTGCCATCTCCCTCAATGATCATGTTCCCCAGAGTGAGACAAGAGACACGCATCTGCTGCTATGACCTAAGTCTATCCCAGGCCCCTTGTAAACCTCTTCCCACACATTCAAACATTCAATGTGGCCCTACAATGCAAATCAATTATTTCATTGGCTGCTCAACCAAAGAAACAGAAATCTATTGCAATGCCAAAGCAAACTTGGCTGTGATGAGTTCATGTGAGATGGTCTGCTGGTCTCCAACGGGCACTTTCCAGAGGAATTTTCAAGGGTCAATTTCAATATCTCCATTTAGTCGTGAGCTGGTTTTAGAATGCCACCTCTGAGTAATTTGCTATGCACAATCATCTCACTACCATTTACCTCCATCCCTGCTCCCATCGCCTTTAAGAGAAAACCAGTGATTTCTGTTTCACACACACTTGTTTCAAAGCAACCCCATCCATTTGTCTGTCTCTATCTGCAAATTTCTCAACCTCTTTCTGTTTCTTTCAAGCATTATTTAAGTATCAGTCAGCTCCTTGGTGCAGGACTTGAGTTCAAGTCACTGCTTTTTGAGTTCCTGTGAGAACTCAGTCTCCACCATGTTAGAATTTATTACACTGGCAGTGCCTGGTCTCCCAAACTATGCAGGGTGGGGCCTGGTTAGTATTTGGTTCGATGACTTTTTGTGAAGGAAGCCTGTCTCAAGGTTTCCCTCTATTTTCTTCTGACTCCAAACACTTCATGTCCCTATCTCTTCACTGTGGACAAGCCCGGAGACAAACATTGCCAAAACAAACCCAAAAAGAAAAAGAGGAAAAACAAAACAAAACAATTACTCAGGGCTGCTGGATCCTTGGAACTCCATGACAGAAAACCATCAACAGAAATTTATCCAAAGGTAGCAAGAGTCATTATTATGCCAACATCGAAAACATCCCAGTCGTGGTCACACACTCCACAAACGAGATTGTCTGTGTCCCTTGTCTTTGGTGGGGTAACCCTTGCAGCATGTGCAATTCCAAACCCTCATGCTAATAAAAAGTTTCCCTTGCAAGAAAAAAATAAATAAATAGAGCAACTCTATCCAAACCTGGGCCATCGTTTACAATACACATGCACTATCTACTTTGGGGTCCTGCTCGGCTTCATCTAGTGGAAGCCCTGATCCCCAACTTCTCTAGTTTGAGACTTTGGTGTCACCTTCGCTGTAAGTCTTCCCCTGACCGAGCTTTGTAAAAGGATGAGCTCACTTGTCAACATGCCCAATGCCTCTTGCCTTGCACAAGTGAGAAGGCACAATCACCTTCTTACTCTTTCATCCTGACCCTTCTGACTTCTTATTTTGTTGTTTGTTGCCTGTCTCCCCCTAATGGAAGTAAACTCCATGAGGTAGGGATCTTCATGTCTGTTCACCGATGCATCTCACTCACCTAGACTAGTGCCTGGTCCAGAGTGGGTGTTTAATGGCTATGCCGGATGACTATGTGTAGCTTCCACATCTGAATTCCCTGGGCAGAAATATTTGGAGGGGGTGGTTACAGGCTTAAAGCAGTTCTTACATTTGTGCTAAATTCTTTGACTTTATCATCGTAAACATAGGGCATTGATAATTAGCAATATTTCTAAAAGTGGCTCATCGGTTACCACCTGCACATGAAGAGAGGTACAATGCTCAAAACAATTGACCATTTTCACAATAGAGCAAAACCCATTACTGCAAATAGATTTGGAACTAAAATTTGTATGACAGAAATGTCTAAATCTAGCCGGTGGCCCATTTATTTTAAATTAGGTTCTTATCCACAAAATCCTATCACAGCAAAGTGATTTAAAGAGATTCTTCATCTCCTCTTTAATGTAGCTTAACCTGGGTATTAAGAAGACTTCAATTAAATAGTTTGATGAGAAATCTACATTTTCTAGACCACAAGAGTAATTTAAAACAAATGACACTTTAAAAAACTCTATTCTCAATAATGCCTGTGTCTTCCTGAAGTGCTTTTAGTAGTGATGTAGGCAATGCCTTGAATTTCTGTCCCCTTAATTTTCACCTGCAGGTGCCCCCCAAAAGTAAAAATAATATGTTAAAGGTTTGAAGAGTTATTTAAAACAACCAATACACAAACTTTTAAACAGCATTTGAAACATACCACTGCCTGCTCTTTTCGGTATAATCATGATACATCTGATGGAACTGATATTAGAAAATCAATGAAGGGCCATATCAGCACTGTGGGTCACATTTTTCTCTTTTTATTAAAAGTCTAATTTGTTCAGAGACTTATTTTTTCATGTTCAGCCATTGTAATTTGTATAGCAGATTTGAGCCATGAATGTATGGAGACCATATTTTCTGAAACAAAAATAGGCAGCATACTTGAAACAGTTTTGGGGCTCAGACATATCTATATTGATTAGTATTCTGGATTCACCCCTCCCAGGCGGGGCCTGCCCTTTGGTGTGTCCTCTAACTAACCTACCAGTAAGACTTAACTTCTTTATCCCCATAATATGAGCCTATTAACACTCACCTTGTAGTATTATCATGGTTAAACTCCCAATACAGTGTCTGCCAATGTAGAGGTTATATATCATAAATGGTAACTAATTATAACCATTACTTTTTCTGAGTTGACCATTTATTTATCTGAGAAAATTCATAAAGGCATTAAATATAAATCCCTTCTAATTATGATGAATCAATTGCTTTTATTAAAAAATGTTACATGGAGTCTGTGTTATCCTAAAAATCCAGGTAATAGAATCATTATCGTTATAGTTCCTGATTCTTGCCCAAGATCCTAGAAGTAATTTAACGTCTGGGGAGGCCCAAAGATCAGCATTGGTCTTTGTTTATGCAAAGGGACATATATATGTACCAGTTCTCACAGTTATTGATTGAATTGTGTCCCTCACAAAAAGAACTTTGGAGTCCTAAACCCCTGTGCCTGTGAATGTGACCTTATTAGGAAATAGAGACTGCAGATTGTCAAGTTAAGATGAGGTCATTAGAATAGGCCTAATTCGATATACTGTGTCCTTATAAAATGGGGAAATCTGAACAGAGAGATAGAGGCACACAGGGAGAACACCATGTGGAGATGGAGGCATAGATCGGGATGATGCTTCTATAAGCCAAAGAAAGAAGATAAGCTGAGGAACACCAAGTATTGCCAGCAAAATGCCTGCAGCTAGGGGAGAGGCCCGGAACAGATCCTTTCCTCAGGGCCCTCTGAAGGAACCAACCCTGCTGACACCTTATTCTTGGACTTCTAGCTTCCAGGATCCTGAAATATTACAATTCTGTTGTTTAAGCCACCAGTGTGCGTGCAGTCCTTTGTTACGGCAGCTCTAGAAAACCAATCTAATCACTCAAGTCACACAGTGGAGACTTGGGGAAGAGGGAAACAGCGTGTGTTGTTGAGGGATCCCAGCACTGTTGCTGAGTCAGCAGTCTAAAGTGTACAGTTGATCCTTGAACAATGACTGACCCTTCCACACACAGTCAAAAATCTTCTTAAAACTTTGATGCCCCCAAAACGTAACTATAAATAGCCTACCGTTGACCAGAAGCCTTACTGATAACATAGAATCAATTAACACAAATTTTGTATACCAAAATTTGATATGTGTTATATGCTGTATTCTTATAATAAAGTAAGCTAAAGAAAACATTACCAAGAAAGCCATAAGAAAGAGAGAATACCTTTACAGTATTAATTATTCAAAAATTCCAGGTATAAATGGACCTGAGTGGCTCAAACCTGTGTCTATTTCACCCGGTGATCTAAACACACCGTGCTGCTCAACCACGGTGGAGACAAGTTGAAGACCAGCAAGCTGGTTGAAATGTTTCCAAGAAGAGGGTGGTGGCACAGAGGGCTTAAAGTTCTTTCCCGCCTCAGCTCCAAGCAGAGAAGTCTCTGCCATCTTCAGACAGGGCTTCCCTCCCCGCCGCCCCCCCCCCCCCCCTTTACCAAATGAAAAGAATGTTTTAAGC
>NW_005871260.1:680615-688570 GCF_000147115.1 Myotis lucifugus | reverse complement strand
ACCCCATTCTTGGGTGGCTAATACGACCCAGCAGAACTGTGCAGCGTTTCATTGCACCTCACAGAATGTGGCCCCCCTTTTTTTAAACAAAGAAAGTAGACCCTCCACTGGCAAAATAATAGCTACTCACTTTGTTACGATACTTGCTTTATTATGATGGTCTAGAACACAACCCGCCAATATCTCCAAGGTATGCCTGTAGTGTTGGAAAGCATAGATCACACACACACACACACACACACACACACACACACACACACACACGTTGAGGCCTCTAAACAATGTAGTTAGCAATAGTGACTTTAGTTTATCAGCCACCCAGTGTATGCCAAGCACTGGGCTAAGCATTTTGCATGCATTATTTAGCAAACATTCACTCAACAATGATTAAGAGCTTACTATGTGCAAATCATTGAACTGAGAAATAAAATGATGAATCAGACAGAAACAATGCCTGCCTACGGCAGACACTAATTTTGCTTACCAAATATTCACTATACCTTTATTTCCCAATTTAGACTGTGCAAAATCTCCCTCTCCCTGCCCGTTTCCACTTGGAGTTGTAAGCAACCCAGTTATACCCACATTCATGAAGGGAAAGTTTGCTTTCCCACTGAGACAGATAACAGCTACCTTAATTACTTCCTTTCTTCCAGCCTTGATTTTGGTGTGATGGCTGGAGCTGCAAAAGCCATCTTAAACCCATAAAATAAGGACTCAAAGGAAGAAAAATTATTGGGTACCCGGAGCATGTATACATAGCTAGTCTGTCCAATTTCAACGTTGGTGCTGCCTGGGAATACAGCTGGATGTAATCCAGATTCTGCCACTTACTTGCTGTATAACTTTGGGCCAATTGCTTAACCTTTATAAGCCTCAGTTACTTCTGTAATCTGTGAAATGGGGAATATAATATTATCTCTCATAGGCTTGTTGTGAGGATTAAATGATAAAATACACCAAAGATGGTTTGTAAGTTCCTGGCACATAGTAAGCATAACAATTATTATAAGTGATAATTATATTGAGTTATTATATATCACATGTATGTTGATATTGCATATGTATATTACATGTGATTGTGGTAGGCAGAATTTTAAAATTCCATCCAAGATTTCCACTCTGTGACGTACAAGCCCTATATAATGCCCTCCCCTGAGTGTGGAAAGAATTTATTAATGTGTATTGTTCCTGTGATTATATTATCTAATATGAAAAAAGGAAGGTTAGTGGGGTAGGTCTGACCTTGTCAGGCAAGCACTTTAAAAGCAGAGTTTTCTCCAGATTGTAAACATCTGAGAAAGAAGCCAGAGAGATGCTGCTGATGGCCTGAAATGAGAAGCAACAAGCATGTTGTGAACTACCTATGGGGACCACGTGACAAGGAATTGCAGCTGGCCTCCAGGAACTGGGAGTGGTCACTGATCTGCAGCCGGCAAGCAAACAGGGACCCCAATCTACAACAGCCAGGAAATCATTCTGTCAAACAGCACGTGAACTTGGAAGAGGACCCTGGACCTGAGAAGAAGAGGCAGCCCCAGCCAGCACCTTGACGTCAGCCTGGAGAGACCCTGAGCAGGGAACCCACCCAATGTAACCTACGGACCATGAGATTAACGGTTCTCTTGTGTTAAGGCACTGAGTTTATGGCGATTTGTTATGGTGATATAGAAAATGAATATAATTATAGTCGACTCTTGAACAACATGGTTCGAATGAGAAGGTTCACTTGTATGCAGATTTTTTTCAATATGTACAGCATTTTAAATGTACTTTCTCTTCCTTATGGTTTTTCTTAATAACATTTTCTTTTATTTTATTATAAGAATTCAGTATATAATACATATACTAAATAAGTGTTAATCAACTATTAATGCTATTATTTAGGCTTCTGATCAACAGTAGTAGTTAAGTTTTGGGGGGTCAAAAGTTACACGTGGATTTTCAACTGTATGGGGGGTTGGGCATCCCTAGCCCCCATGTTGTTCAAAGCTCAACTGTATACATATATTATTGTATTATATTTCATGGAAGGATATATTGCATAATTTATGCATCAGGATAAAGCCTAATATGCTTTTTCAAAAAGATCCAAAAATACAGAGGATGAGAGAATATAGGAGCTTGTTTCCTCACACACCATGGTCCTGAAGAGAGCAGTGCAGGCCAGGGTGTCTTTGCTCTACTTGGGCATCCGGGTGCTTGTGTGTCTCCCAATTTGTTACTCTGGCAACCCCCTACGAGGAGCCCCCTCTTTATGTGCCTGGTCAAAGACAGGTCCTGGGCACATGAGCAAGTGTGAAAGAGACCAAGTCCAGAGTATCAATTTCATCTTAAGCAAATGACACAGGAAGTCATACTCATAACTTCTGCTCACATTCCATTTTTAAGAATTTAGTCCTATGGCCACAGTTAGTCTCAAAGGACACAAGGAAATGCCATCTTGCAGTGGAATGAAGATGTGCCCAGGAGAGGAGAATGGCTTTTGGTCAATAATGAATAGTTCCCATCACAAATATCCTATATAATAAAGAACTAATATGCTAATTAGACTGAACAGCAGAAGGACCGTCTGGACGACCTTCTGGACAAAGCTGGGGCTGCAAGGGCCAGCGGAGGCTACGAGGGCCAGCCAGGGCTGCAAGGGCCGAGCCCCTTGCCCGAATTTTGTGCATTGGGCCTCTAGTTATAAAATAATAACAATCAATACGCTATACTGCCAAATGATTCCCCAGCCCAGCTTTCCTGATGAGCACTCTGTTTTGATTACCTCAGAGAGGGCCAAATTGGATTGCAATGGAAACACCTCAGAATTTTGCAATGCTGAGTCATTCATTCATGTGGCAGTGTTGACCTCTGCCTGGAATAGCAGTAACATTAACAACGAGTGAGCGTGCTGCTCACCACTAATTACTGCAATTCATAATCAAGTGTACTTTCTTATTGCTTTGCAAACAGGTACAAAAATTTTAATCAATGGGTCTTATCTACCTACCCAACTTTACCTATGACATGGTGCCGGGGGAGTGGCGATGATGAAGAAGCAGAATGCAGGGCCCCTTACTCAGGAGGATAGAAAATTAGAGGAAGAGGATTGTACAGGCCATTTGCTGTGATTCCATCAATGGGCTAAGAGGGGTGCGTGCTGCCAACAGTGTTTTACATGAGGCAAGAAAGGCCATGAGGGCAGCTTCAGGTTTTCTCTGGGGATTAGGCTGATGAAAATGCCCCTTTGCTGAGATTATTAAGAGGGTGGATGTTTTGCAAGGATATAGAGAGTACATTTTATTTTGTTGAGTGAATAGTCAATAAATGTTAACAATGTCAATCATAGTATAAACATGTAAGGTCATCCATTTAAAGAGAAAAAGGACATTTTCTCACACATTTTCAGAATTCCTGTCACAGAATCTTATTGCTTATTGATTTCCTTTCCTCTGAAACTGAGGCTTAGTTTCAGGGATGTTTTTCAAAATATTGTATATTTTGCTAACTATATGTAACTCCATGTGTTATTTCACCCACAAAACTTGTTTCTGATGCTATTTTTTTATGAGTCCTAAGTTGATGATACCACCAGGCTTTGGGAAAACTCAGATTTCTGTTAGGACTGCTATGGAGTAGCAAAAGTTCTTGGATTCTGATAACAGAATCCTGTTTAAGGAACTCAAAGCATCTCCCAAGTTATAAGCCCCTTCTCTCATTCTGTTTTATACTCCCACAGCACACAGGACATTTAATTATTAACAACATTTAGTTATTCTTTTTAATCTCAAAAATATTTCTAAAGTAGCCAAAACCATATCATTTTAAATTAATCTAACTCAGTTAATGGTCCAGTCTCCATACACTAAATTCAATCTCTGTAAGGGCAGAAAGCTGGTCTTTGTAATTCCTAACTAGGGCATTTTTATTTTTTTATTTTTTGGGGGGAGGGCAGCTTTATATAAGAAGGCAGATGGTGAACCTATGGGCTGACTCAAAGTACAGTTAATCTACAGGCCAGAAAACCTAAGAAGGGTGGAGTCTAAGGTGGGATAAGGAAGAATTAAGAAGTATGACTTCCTTATTCTTGTTTGTTTCTCAGCATTTCTCAATTCTAAGGGCAAGGGAGGAACCTGTGCTTTATTAAAATAATGGGCAATCATTCAGGTAAGGTGAATGGCTGCCAGCAGTGGTAGGACTCTACTTGATCAGATACATACAAAGAAGAAATAACTCTCTTCTAAATCCGTGAAAACACAGGTTGTAGGTACGTATCATGGAAAAAGTGTTCATTCCCATTATGCTTTGAGATTTCATCCAGACCTCTGATGAGCTATTAAGGTAGGTCTGATTGAGAACTAAACTAACAATACCTTGAATTTGCATGGCCATTTGTAGTTTTCACAAAATTTCACATCTTTTATCTCAGTTGTGTTCCTCATAGCAGCCTCTGGGAGTAATGATCATAGGAGCTCCGTAAGTGAGCAGTGACTGTGTGCCAAGTGTACATATACAGTGGGGCCTTGACTTAAGAGTGTCCCGACTAATGAGTTTTTCGAGATATGAGCTGTCTCTCGGCCGATTTTTTGCTTTGAGTTGTGAGCTAAAATTCGGGTTACGAGCCAGCTTCAGATACCCCACCGCTAGTTGGCGCAGCGAATGTCACAGTGAACGCCATAACATCAGCCCAGCATTCAATTCATTGTAATGGTGAAAATTGATTTGACATACGAGTAATTTGAGTTACGAGCTTGGTCACGGAATGAATTAAACTCGTAAGTCAAGGCCCCACTGTACTAACTCATTGACTCTTCATGAAATCCTGAGAGTTAGGTTCTATTAATAGCCCCATTTCACAGATGAGCCTTAAGGAGTTTAAGATTCATGAGTTCACACAGTAGTAAGTGACCAAATCAGCACAGTCTGGCTCTAAGGCTCACATGCTAAGCCACTACACCATATTGGCTCAAAGGCTTTTAGAGAACCTAAGTGGCCAATAACCAGTAGCATTAGCACTAAAAGCTGTTTGTCCTGCTTCTTTCTTATTTCAACATTCTGCTGGTTTGGGGACCTCTGAGGCTTGGCTTTAGATAATCTCCACCTAGATCCACTGTGGCTGTGGTTCCTCCACTGTGGTTACTCAGGAATCAACCTTTTCTCTAAGGTCAAGCTCATGGATTTGAAGCCTTTAATTTCCTTCAAGTTGACATTTTACCATTTCATAATCCCAAGCTTCCTGCAGTTTGTAAAGGAGTGATTTCAGATATCCACTCCCCGCAGCTCTGAAAACAATTCATTTCAATTTTGGGACATTGCCCAGAATTCAAGAAACCTAGCATGATCCATCCAGTCTGGCTTTTCATTCCATCTTTAGATTAAAACTCTGTCTACAGGCAGAAACTACTATGTAAGAGGTGAGGGAAAAATTTAATGTTCCTGATGATGGTGTTTACCTAGTGTTTTGTGATGGGAAAACATAAAGGCCCAGATAATTGAAAAATTTCTTTATTCATGTGGATATTTTGGGGTCATTTAGACAGTGGAAAAATATGTTCCATAATAATTTATCTTTAAATAATAGTAGCAAAAACACACCCAACATAATCATAATAAAAGTTTAGTAGCTCTAAAATAAGTCCAGTGAGTCTCAAAAAAAAAAAGTTTTAATTATTTGTGTCAGAGAATGGCTTTGAAAGATTAATGTTAGGGAAGGTTCTATAATGGCCTTTTAGTAACACAAAAGTTTTTATAAAGTAGAGACAACAAATACCATAGAAATGTCCTCAGTAATTTAGCTTGAAATGAACAAAATTACAGCATTCCCCTGGAGACTTGTTCTTGATACGATGGCTATTGATCAAAGACAGTCTTGGAAAGGTGATAAAAGGGGAAACTGGGTTGAACATTTATTTTCCCTGTACCTTAAATTCTGCATCTTTACTATTGGTGATTTTTTTAAAAATCAGCCAAAATTTAGAGGTGTCAGCAGCTAACCTAGTAAGACATTTAAAATTAAATTCAATAATAAAGTTCTATCCTATTGAACATTAGTCAGGTGATCCTTTTAAAAGATAAGCATAAAAACCCCATGACTCGCCAAAACCGGTTTGGCTCGGTGGATAGAGCGTTGGCCTGTGGACTGAAAGGTCCAAGGTTCGATTCCGGTCAAGGGCATATACCTTGATATATATGTAAAAAAAACAAAAAACCCCCTGGACTCACAGGCCAAAAACAATTTTAGAGATGGTTCTAGGGAGAAAGCAAGGCTATTTTTTTTGAAAAACACAGTGGTGAAGTGAAACATTATTTTCAAACTTAATCATTTTATTTTATTTTTTAAAGAATGTGTGTTTCATTTATTTATTTATTTTAAAAAATATATATTTTATTGATTTTTGTACAGAGAGGAAGGGAGAAGAGGGATAGAGAGTTAGAAACATCGATGAGAGAGAAACATCGATCAGCTGCCTCCTGCACACTCCCTACTGGGGATGTGCCCACAACCAAGGTACATGCCCTTGACCGGAATTGAACCTGGGACCTTTCAGTCCGCAGGCTGACACTCTATCCACTGAGCCAAACCGGTTAGGGCCAAAATTAATCATTTTATATGTTTCATAAAATTATCAGCAAATAAGTTGGCCATCTCCAATATACTTGATATAGAATGATATGAAAAGAAGAAAGCTGCTAACATTTAGTGAGCAATAGCTATATATGGAGGAACAATATTAAAAAGCATAAAGACCCTGATGATAGACAAGCAAAAAATTTTACAATCTAGTCTTCCCCCACTCTCTCCATGTTCTATAGCCCACGCAGAGCAGAGCCATCACTCAACATGGACTGCTCAGTTAAGTATTATAATGTGTGAGAAGAAGAAACTCCTCATACATTACATTATTCTCTACTCCTCCCTATATTTGGATCTCTTTGGAAAAGCCTCTTAGGCTTTACCTGACACAGTGCTCTAGCTAAGTGCTTTAGAATAACATCTTTGCCCAGACCAAAGGAATCAACTTTTTCATATTTATTATTCAGGCTACTTGCTTCTTGCAAGTCTGATCTTTGGGGGTGTTGCGAATTACAGAATAGAAAAAAAAAGAGTCCTTTGGACAAGACTGAATCAGCATGAAACTCCCTTCCAGCTCCCTAATTTCTGTGATACAGGGATGGGCTACTACTGGGAAAAGACCAAGCAAGGTATTATACTATTTTGACTCATAAAATTTTTACAAAAACAACTCTTTCCTAGTCAAGTTTGGACAGGTTGGGTACTTGACTTTCTTAGTGTGGGGATGCCACATGAGACTAAAATTCTGCTATCACACAGTCTACCTTGTTTGCATTTATTTCAGGACCCCAAATGGGCAAAACAGTTTTAAAAGGGGAGATGGAGTTCCTGGTTACTTTCACATTTTTTATGGTCCATTTTAAAAGTCATTTTTACAACAATCATATAACATAGACAATGCTCTGCTCATTTTACAGATGATCAAACACTCCAAAGGACAGGAAATTTGCCAGAAACTAGTGAGCTGGGAAGAACTAAACCAGAATTCAACCCAGGTGAGTTTGCCTGCAGAGTCCCACGCTTTCCCACTGAGTCTTTCTCTTCTTCCTTTTGTGCCAATTTGGCTCTCTTCCACCATTGCCTAAGCAAAAGACTGGCATTTAACAAGAGGGTGGGAGGAATGCCAGACCAGAACAACACCAAGTGCATAAAATAGGGCTGCTTGGGAGAGGACTCTTCTACAGGCCAGTCAGATCAATGAGCTGGGAGGCAGCCTGAGCAATAGGAAAGCCACAAGTCTTGAACTCAGACCAGGGTTCACTTTCCCTCTCCACCATGACTGGATTGCATCCATTGCCCAGAATTCATTGTGTGGTTACAGGTGACATTAGACTCATAGGAGATCACATAATCATAGTACCTTTCCAACAAATCCACTGCATCTCTCCCCCCGCCC
>NW_005871260.1:667759-680475 GCF_000147115.1 Myotis lucifugus | reverse complement strand
TCACATGTGTGTGTTCCTGACTCCTGGTCTCTACTTTAATTCACTCTTCAGGCTGTGCCTCTCCTGCATTCTAGATGGGCTCTGACCCCTCTTCCTTAGTCCTGCCAGGCCTGAGAAGTCATTGTGGTGGCATCTTAACCTCTTATGTTCACCCTTTAATTTTTAGTTGGGGTAAGACTTGGACTTGTCATGGCCTGAACTTCCTGATTTGGACTGTAGATTCCTCCCTGGGAATCTCCCAGCCCCTTTGTTCTCAGTTTCCTCTAATCCTACTCCTTTAGCAGCAGTTTACGCCCCCTCCCAGCCCCAGAAAGGATCTGCCAGCCTGCTACATGGCTGTGGCTCCCCAGATCCTTTCAGAAGTGGCCCTGGGACACTTGGTGGGCAGTGCTGGGTGTTGAGGGAGACTTAATGCTCACCTGGGATTAACACCTCCAGCTTGAATCACAACATTCCTTTTTAGAGCCATGAAGACAAAGTGGGGATTATCCAAAACTAACAGATAAAGCTGCCACTTCCCTAGTGAGCACCTTTCTTTCCACCTTCCAGTCATTCAATGTCTACATTTTAACAGACAGTATCATATTTTCTGAAGCTTTCTGGAGGAAAAGGAGAGAAGAAAGTGGGTGAAAAAAATCACTACACTCCCACAGAATAGAGTCTATCTGATAGGCTGTAATTTTTGGAATAAGCTTTTCTCTTGACATTAGAGTTCCTATAACAACTGCAGAGAAGTGTATTAGCTACTGAATCTTTGAAAGCATTTTTATTATGACAAATTTTAAACATATGCAAAAGTGTACAAAATAGCAGAATGAACTACCATGTGGCCATCACTGGCTTCAGTAATCGTCAATTCAGGGCCAGTCTTCTTTCATCTCTATCCCATTCACATCTCCCGTCGCCTGGATTTAATTTTATACAAATAAAAGAGTTTATATAACTTTATCTATGGATATTTTATAATATGTCTTTTAAAGAGAGGAATTCTTTCAAAAAATAATAACCACAATACCATTATTACACCTAAAAGTTAAAAATCCCTAATATTATAAAATACCCAGCCTTCAGATTTCTCTGATTGTTTCCTAAGAGATCATTTGTTTATAATTGCTTTGTTCAAATCAGGAGACAAAGTTCATATGATACATATTAATACGTCTCTATTGCATATTCATACCTATAGTCTAAAGAATGTTATGTATCTTTTCCCTTTTTCCCTTGCAATTTGTTGAAGAAAGTGGATAATCTGCCCTGTAGAATTTCCCATATTTTGGATTTTGCTGATTGCTTTCCTGTGATATGCTTTATCTTCTGTATTTCCTATGAAATTAGCAGTTAAATCTAGAGGCCTTGCTAAGAATCCCATTCAATTATTTACAAGGATATTTCATCATTGGTGTTGTATATATATTTTTTGTATCATATAAGGAAGCACAGAGTGTGTGGTTGTTTTCCTTTTTGTGATGTTAAACTTGATCAGTGGGTTCTGGTATTGTCAGTGTGATCCATTCTTTATTAAATTAGAAGCAATTGATGGTCATTGCTTAGACTCTTTATTTCATTAGGATTGCAAAATGGTGACGTTTAAAATTTATTATCCCTTCTACATTTATTAGCCGCAATTCATTAAAACAAACAAACAAAAATTGGCCTCATCAACTCTTTGGTAACTATGAGATATGGTTCTTATGGGAAAAGCATGATAAATACTTGATTCTGTCTCTGCCCCTCCTTTTGTTACCAGTTTCCAAAGATGATTAATGAGTAGTATTTTTAAGTATCATTATAAACTCATATGCTTTTGAACATATTTAATGCATTTCATTATGCTGAATGTTAATATTTCTATGTAGACAACATTCTTTAGACTATCAGTATGAATATGCAATTATAGATAATGGAAAGGCAAGGGCTATAGGCTAATCTAAATCAGGAAATTCTGAAAGTATAAAAAGGACAGTTAGAAGAAACTTGATGAGGGTATGCAAAGTGGTTAACAACAACAGCAACAACAACAAAACCCTAAATGAGTGGCAGCAGAACAGAAAGGTTCGTGTAGAACTGTCCAAGGCCTCAAGCCCAGGAAGCAAGATCTCCATTCAGGAAGCAGTGAAATTTGATGAGCGGAGGGCAGACTAAAGAGAAGGCAGAGCCCCTGAGTCAGCACTGGGGCAGTGCAGTGAGGGTACTTTTATTCTGGAACCAAAGAAGTGGAGCTGGGAGCCATGAGGAAGGATGGACAAAACCTGAGATCAAAGGGAGGAATGTGAGCCAGCAAACCTACCAGGGAACCTTGGGAGACAGCTTTTGGATCAGAGTAAGGAGTTAAATTACAACAACCTAGTTTACATCTGAACATTGACTAACCGCATGTAATATGTGAGCTAAGCTGTGCTAAATTCTATTGCCGAGCAGTCCTAGTGGGCATGTATTACATTTAGAGATACTAACAGAAAGGGGTGACCCAAAGGGGTGGGGGAAAGGGACAGGGAAAGGTCTTGGGTTCAAAAATATAAACTTGGAGGAGAATTCTTTCAATGCTTCCTTTTTCTCAGGCACTAGGAAAATTCTTTGGAGATTGCCCAGGATCTGTACTATCCCAACAGAAAGCCATGGTTCACTTAAATATTTTAATATTCTGTCTTAAGCAAATATAATAGTGAACGTTACTTAACAATTATGACAAAGATTTTTACCATTAATTTTAAGGAGAGGTATAATAAAATTATCAGAAATCATAGTAGTGTAGGAAAGGATCTTAAAGGTCATATAGTTGTAGTCCTAAATGAAAATATTAAGACAAAATTCTCATTCCATTAAAAAAAGAGTTGACATTTAGATGAACTAATTCAACAGAGGGCCACGCTCTTTTGCCTCCTGGGCAAAGAAGAAATAACACCTTTGTGAAAGAGTGTTTATAATAAAAAGTAACAAGAAAAACAAATATAACTCACAACTATTGTAAATTTTTCTTTCAGGAGGTCTTGTCATATTTGTGAAATTATAGATTGTCTTCTTGATTTCCCTTTTAGAATTAGTAGTTTCAAGCCAACCTGCAAAAGATTAACATCAAGAACAGGAGTTAGCATAAATGCAGAATTATTTTGAACTGAAATATAAAATCAAATATGTGGATTGGATAAATTTATATTTCCTTGATATATTTTTTCCCTCTAATAAACATTGTTTCAATAATCTGGCCTAAACTAGAAGAAAGAAATTTTGTGTTTTTAAAATATGCTTATTTTTGGTCTATGTATAGTCTTCCTTTTACTTGAAATACAATATTAGCAACACTGAGAAATAGAAAGCTGACCAGACACAGCATGTTTTAACTTAAAATATTGTATTATGACATACCCTTAACTTCAGCCTGATTTTTCTTTTTTCCCCAGTTTTTTTTATTTTGAGAAAAATGATTTTAAATATAATAATGTTATATACAATAAACTTTAATATTTTAAGAAAAGCGATCTTAAATATAATGTTACATGCAACATTAATATCTCAAGAAAAATGATTTTACATATGATGTTACATGCAATAAACACCAATTATTCAAGAAAAATGATCTTACATATAATATTACATGCAATAAACACCAATTATTCAAGAATAAAAGGATTTTAAGTATAATAATATTACCAAAAATATACTAACATGGTATGATATCACAAAAGCTGTAGGAAATATTAAAAATCTGCAAATAACAGGATTACTTTATCATATTCTAGAATATTTTTCCCCCTCTGGCTCTATTTTTGTTCATCAGTTTATGTTGTTCATTATATTCCACAAATGAGTGAGATCATATGATATTTATCTTTCTCTGACTTGCTTATTTCACTTAGCATAATGCATTTAAAGTCTATTTTGTTGGATATGAGTATTGTGACTCCAGCTTTCTTTTCTTTTCCATTTGCATGGAAAAAATTTTTCCATCCCTTCACTTTCATCCCGTGTGTGTCTTTTGTTTTGAGGTGGGTCTCTTGTAGGCAGCATATAGTTGGGTCATGGTTTTGTATTCGTTCAGCTACCCTACACCTTTTGATTGGAGCATTTAATCCATTTACATTTAGGGTTATTGTTGAGAGGTACTTATTTATAGCCATTTTAATTCTGTATGGCTATGTTTCTCTCTCTGTTTCTTCTTCTCAGCAATTCCTTTAGCATTTCTTATAACACTGGCTTGGTGGTGAGGAACTCCTTTAGCCTTTTTTTGTCTGGGAAGCTCTTTATTTGACCATCTTGTTGCAGAAGACCAAAGAAATACCAAGCACACTTCCTAGAGAAAGGGAGGGACCCCGTTTATTAACACTAGTGGACTCCGGGAATAATTTCCAAATCAGAGTGAAGTAACACACAGAGGGCTTCACTTTTTATAACCTTCTGGGGTCTTTGTCTTGCAGATATGGTTCCGCCCCCTTTCGTGGGCTTACAGGAAGGCCCCCAGGTGTTGAGGTCCCCAGGCCATATCTGATGATCTGTCCTGGGGCCAGTGATAATGACCTTACCACCACCCCCCCCCCCCCAGGGCAGTGCATTGTTCACAGTTTTTATGGCCTGACACGCCTTGCAAGACCAGTTTCCTCCTCATTCCCCCACCTCCCTTGTCCCACAAGCTTCTTTTAGCCTTGTGGAGCAACGACCACGGGATGTTATGGTGAACAGGGGTGATGACCACTCTTAGCTACTTCCTGCTGGAAAGGGACGATGACCAAGGGGTTAGCATCCCGCTTCTTCCTCTCAGAGGGGTTTGTAGGGAGTTCTTCTGGTTTGTAGGACCATCTGAAGTTTAAAGGCATTCCCGTCCAGTTGGCAGGCAGACAGAGGTAAGCAGTGGTCCCACACGCGTAGAATGTTCCTGCAGGGGGCACCAGGGGTAGGTGGTGTTTTCAGCCTTAGGGGTAGAGTTGCATAGTTCATCTGGGAGGTGACCTGTTGGATGTTGGCCCTGTGTACTGTTGAATCAAATAGGAGCAACATTAGTTAGCTGCACATTGGCCGTGACATGTCCAATTATTATTTTTTCTGTCCAATACAATTCCCCTCCTCCCCCATTCCCACGTGCATTTGGTAGTAGAGTCGTAACATGCTGCAGGCTGATAAGTATAGCTAACAAAAATCTGGCTTGATTGGGTTTTCTCATGGACAACCTGGTTTAGCATATTTGGGTAGCGAGTTTCTAAGCAAAGAGCAAAGGATGGCATGACAAGGTGTAATCCAACAATTTATGATAAGGCCTTTGTTTCCTTGCTGTGTGGGGAGCAGTACTTTTATGGTGCTTCTGTGTCCCAGCAAGAGCAGATGAGTTCTCCTCCTGGTACTAGTCTTGGATTCCGCTGGCACTCATAAAAAGACAAATTAAGAATTATTAGATAAAACCAGTGATTATCCAGAAATATTAGAGCATGTTACATTAGGAGGAGATAAGAAAGAAAGATTAGTATTAGGGAGAATTCAGCAGGGTGTTATCTGAATTTCTTGGAGCAGGTTGCTTGGCCAGGTCTGCTGTCTTCTTGAGGGTGATCCGCAGGGGGTGTTTCTGGTCAGAGGTCACCTTCCACTCAGACTGGATGTCACTCGGCTGGTGGGCTATCTTCACCCGGGAGTGGTGGACCCAGGTGTTTAGTCCTGCAACCTTAAGAGCTGTGGGGGTGGTTAATATGACTGGATAGGGTCCTTTCCAGGTAGGCTTGAGGGGCTCCTTTTTCCAATCCTTTACCCAAATCTGGTCTCCAGGTTTATAAGGATGTACAGCTGTTCCTAGAGAGATGGGTAGTCGGTCAATAACCCACCTGTGGACCTCAAAGACAGTTTTTCCAAGTCCTTGTAGTTGTTTCTGGATTTCTAAGCTCCCTTTTTCCCCCAAATCTCCCTTTGGCCAAATTAAGGGAGGGGGTCTACCATATAGAATTTCAAAGAGAGAGAAACCTACCCTGGCCCTTGGGGCACAGTGAACCCGCAGGAGTACAAGAGGCAAGATATCTGTCCAGGGTAAGGTTGTCTCTTGGCATAGCTTAGCCATACCTGCTTTAGAGTCCGATTCATGCGCTCCACTTTCCCTGAACTCTGAGGAGTGTAAGCTGTATGTAGATTCCATTTAATCCCTAAAGCCTTGGCTACCTGTTGTACTATTTCTGCCACAAAGGCTGGGCCATTATCGGACCCTATGGTCAGAGGCATTCCATACCGTGGAACTATTCCTTCAGCAATGCCTTAGTGACTTCTCTCGCCTTTTCAGTGCGAGTGGGATATGCCTCGACCCAACCTGAAAAGGTGCAAACAAAGACTAGCAGGTATTTAATCCCTCTGCTAGGCCCTATTTCTATAAAATCTACTTCTAAGTCCTCAAAAGGAGCTCGCCCACAGCGCTGAACTCCTATCGGTCCCATAGGACCCTGTTTAGCATTGTTCTGAGCACAGAGGAGGCAACGCTGAGACACTGAGGTACATAAGGAGGGTAGACGGGCAATTAGGTAGTACCTGCCTAACAAAGCTTCTAGGGAAGCCTTTCCTAAATGAGTGAGTTCATGCTGCTGGAGGACTACCTTATGGGCTAACTGTTCTGGGACATAGACCCTATGATCTGGGAGTATCCACCAGCCTTCCATTGTTCTCTTGTCCCCTTCTTTCTAGTCCCATTTCTCTTCCTGAGGAGTGTATTTTGGAGGTTCAGGTAATTCGGGGGCCAACATGATCCATGCCAGTGCTGCCTGTTCTTTAGCAGCCAGCTGGCTGCGGCGTCAGAACGCTGGTTTCCTTCTGATACTGAGTCTTTCCCTTTCTGGTGACCTTTGCAATGGATGATGGCTATTTCCTTAGGCTCCCAGACTGCTTCTAGTAACTTTAAAATCTCATTCTGATTTTTGATTCCTTTTCCTCCTGCTGTCAAGAGCCCCCTTTCCTTATATATGGCCCCAGGGACACACAGGGAAGCAAAGGCATAGTGCGAGTCAGTGTAGATGTTGGCACGCTTATTCTTACTGAGTTCTAGGGCTCTTACTAGGGCCAAAAGTTCTGCCCTCTGCGCTGACTGCTTCAATTGTCTCAAAGTTTGATACCACTGCATATCCGGCTCATCTTTTCCCTTCATCTAAGAAGCTGCTGCCATCTGTGAACAATACCAAGTCTGCGTTTTGCAGAGGCCTATCCCTTAGGTCTGGCCGGCTGGAATAAACCTCCTCTAGGACTTCCAGGCAATCATGCTCAGGGGCCCCCTCAGCGATGGGTAGAAAGGTAGCAGGATTAAGAGTTCTCACTGCTTCTAATCGTACCCTCCGATTCTCACATAACAGCCCTTGATACTGAGCCATTCAAGCATGAGTCAGCCAGTGCTGCCCCCTTGCTTCCATCAGGGTGACAACAGCATGAGGTACTTTTACATTTAAGTTTTGGCCTAAGGTAAGCTTATCCACTTCCTTGACTAATAATGCTGTGGCTGCAAGGGCCCTGAGGCACAGGGGCCACCAGGAGATAACTGGGTCAATCTGCTTGGAGAGATAGGCTACTGGTCTTTGCCAGGGTCCAAACTCCTGGGTTAGAACTCCTAGGGCTACCCCGCTGTTCTCGTGAACAAAAAGATTAAAGTCTCGAGTCACATCTGGTAGCTCTAGTGCTGGGACCTCAGTGAGCTTTGCCTTCATGGTGGTGAAGGCTTTCTCCTGTTCGGGACCCCAGTTTATGGGTGCCTTCTCTTCTCCTCTTAAAGCTTCATAGAGAGGCTTGGCCAGGTCTGAAAACCCTGGGATCCAAATTCGACAGAATCCTGCCACTCCCAGGAATTCCCGAATCTGCCACAGGGTGCTAGTGACTGGGATGGCACATACTGCCTGCTTCCTTTCAGTCCCTAGTCTTCATTTCCCTTGGGTGATCCGGAAGCCTAGATACTTGACTTCTTTCTGACAAATCTGTGCCTTTTTCTTTAACACCCGATAACCTGTTTCAGTTAGTAGTCTCAGAAGGGCTCGTGTTCCCTCCTAGTACTGAGCTCGTGTGGAGCTGGCCAGTAGAAGGTCGTCTACATACTGGAGTAGAACACACCCCAAGTCCTGTCCTGGGAACTTAGATCAGATGCTAGTCCTCCACTAAAAAGAGTAGGGGAGTTCTTGAACCCTTGTGGCAGTCTGGTCCAGGTGAACTGCTCCTTGGCCCCTGTAGTTGGGTTTTCCCATTCGAAAGCGAAGAGAGGCTGACTGGAAGGTGCTAATCGAAGACAGAAAAAGGCATCTTTCAGATATAGGCATGTAAACCATTCCGCCTCTGATGGGATGAGTCCCAGAAGAGTGTAGGGGTTCAGCAGTGCTGAATGCAGGGTTATAACAGCCTCATTAACAGCCCGTAGATCCTGCACCAGGCGGTAGTCGTTAGTCCCAGGCTTTTTGACAGGCAAGAGAGGCGTGTTCCATGGAGACCTGCATCGTTTAACAAGTCCCCACTGAAGCAGCTGGTCTAAGTGGACCTGGATTCCTAGGCGTGCTTCCCTTGGAATTGGATATTGGTGGATTTTAACAGGCTGTGCCCCAGGCTTTAACTCGATTAGCACCGGGGCGTGGTCCTTAGCCAGGCCTGGAGGATTCCCTTCTGCCCAGACCAGCGGGAATTCTTTCTCTAATTCAGGTTCTAATGGTGAGGCCTTTGTCTGGGGGGTATAAAGTCTCCATTCTTCCTCCTTCAGCACTGCTAAGGACAGGATCATTGGGGAGGTCTCCTCACCTAGATGAAGCTGTGCTGAGCCATCTGGAGCAAAAGTGATTTCTGCCCCCATTTTGGCTAAAAGGTCTCTACCCATTAGAGGCACTGGACAGTCTGGCAAGTACAGGAATTCATGAATTACTTGGTGACCACCAAGTTGGCATCGGCGAGGGCAGCAGAATGGTATACGGGTCTGGTCCCCAGTAGCTCCAATAATGGTGACCTCCTTTCCTGAGAGAGGCGCTACTTTCTGAGTGACTACTGAGTGCTCAGCTCCCGTATCAACCATAAAATCCACAGTCTGGCCCCCAATGTTCATTCTGACCATGGGCTCGTGGGGGCCTAGCTGAAGTGAGCCCGGTCTGTCCTAGTCGGAATCAGCCATTGCTAGCCCAATGAGATCTGCTTCAGGGGGCTCTGGTTGATAGCAACTGGGCGGAAAAGGGGGCCCAGTCTTTTTACTTTGCCGTTTGGGACATTCATTCTTCTAGTGTCCTGTTTCTTTACAATAGGCACACTGGTCTCGTCTCAGGCTCGCTCTTCCATTTCCCCCTGGTCTGTATCCTTGCTGATCTGTCTGGGAGCCTGAGCCTCTAAAAGCCCCTGCTATTATATTGGTACTTCTTTTTATTCTCTTTTCTTCCTCCTTCCTTGCTGCACTGTCTCGATTGATGAAAACCTTGTTAGCTATCTCTAGTAGTTCAGTAGCATTCTTTCCTGCAAACCCTTCCAGTTTCTGTAATTTTCTCCTGATGTCCGGTTGGGCTTGGCCTACAAAAATGGCATTTACCATGGTTTGATTTTCTAGGGCCTCAGGTCTAAAGGGGGTGTAGATCCAGTATGCCTCACATAGTCTCTCATAGGAAGCTGCTGGACTTTCATCAGGCTTCTGGAAAACCTCAGAGATTTTAGCCATGTCAGTGGGCTTCTTGGCTCTGGCCTTGACCCCCTGGAGGAAAGCTAGCGATATCTTTCTAGCCCGGTCCTTCCATCTTCTGAGTTTGGGTTCCAATCGGGTTCCTCATCTGGGAAGGCCTTCCTGGCCCATTTTCTGTATCTAATATTCCTGCCGGGGCCTGGGTCTGGAGCCACTTCCGAGCCTCTGTTACTACTCTCATGTGCTCCTCACTGTTAAAGAACGTGAAAAGGAGCCGAACCAGTTTGGCTCAGTGGATAGAGCGTCAGCCTGCGGACTCAAGGGTCCCAGGTTCGATTCCGGTCAAGGGCATGTACCTGGGTTGCGGGCATCTTCTGAGTTTGGGTTCCAATGCAGGAGGCAGCTGATCGATCTCTCTCATCGATGTTTCTGTATCTAATATTCCTGCCGGGGCCTGGGTCTGGAGCCACTTCCGAGCTTCTGTTACTACTCTCATGTGCTCCTCACTGTTAAAGAACGTGAAAAGGAGCTGCTTGCAATCTACCCAGGTGGGCTTCTGGGTCTGGAGGTTCGTTTATAGGAGGTCTATCATGGCCTGAGTTTTTTCAGAATAAGCTGGGGTGTGATGTTTCCAATTCAAGATGTCACTGGTGGCAAAGGGCTGATAATAATAGACTGGCCCTCCCTCCTGCAAGGTCCCATCTTTGCCAACTACATTGGCACCCCGAATCTCCCTTAGAGGCATCTAATGTGCTGGTTGTGGCCTGGGCCCTTGATCGGCTGAACGCAAGCGCCGCCCAACTGGCTCTGGAGAGCCTGGTTGAGGAGAAACAGAAGGGGGCGGTGTTTCTGGACCTTTCAGACCAGCTGGGGAAGCACTTGGTGCTGCCTGTGGCACATATGGAGATGGTAAAACTAGCGGGACTTCCTCAGGGGATTCTGGCAGAATAAGGGGTTGGGTTCCCTTCTGAGAAACCTGCTTCTTTTCTCCTACTACTAAAACCTTAAAGAACTGGACCCAAGGTGGGAAGGTTTGAGCAATTTCCAACCAGCTGTCTAGGTAAGGGAACTGATCTGGGTGTCTGGGGTCTGTCGTGACTACATTCCAGATTGCCCTGACCAGTCCTACATCTAAAGAGCCTCCGTGGGCCAGCTGACCCCAAAGGCTGGCCATTCTAATTCACAGAATTACCTCAGTGTTTTGGGGTTCATTTTAATACAATAGTCCTCAATAAAACCCTTTTTAAAATTTTCCAACATGCAATTGAGAACAGTGGGTTTACTTTGTCCCAACCCCATGATGATCGGTTGCGAGAGACAGATAAGGGTGCAGGGAAATTTACTAAAAGCCTGGAGGGTCTCCTTAAAGGAAAGATCCTTAATCAGCACAGGCAGGGGCAGGACCGGCAAAATCTCTCTGCCCTGTGGAGCTGTAAGCCCAGCCCCTGAAAGTCCCAGCCAGCCAAAAGAGACAAGAAAAGCCACAAATACCTTTAAATCTACCCCAGAATTCCAAAATTTTAACCTAACACAGCAAAATCACAGAGCAAACCAAAGCCCCTAGTACACAAACATAGACAAAAATTTTTTATCAACTATCCCTTCGTGATAGAGAGCAAACATCTCTGAGAAACTTAACTCAACAGCGCTGCTTGAGACTTTTGCAGACCATCATGGGTTCAGCCTTCAGTAAATCAAATGTTTCAACCAGATGAGCAAACAGAAAATCAAAGTAGCTTTTGCTTTTACACAGACCAGTTAATCAGTAGATAATTATGCCAAGACAGACAAACATCCGTACTCACACTCTCTCAGTAGACTAGCCCAGACTGGAGCTGAGCAGATAATGCCCAACTCCCCAGATGGGCATGAGGGCACTCCCGGCACCCATGCCCCAGAACAGAATTCTCGACCGACATCTCGCTGAGAACCTACCGGAGGAGTTAAGACTGTGTCCAGCCCCCCTTCTCGGTAGCAAATTGGCTAGTCCCACACACAAACAAACAGAAGAGCGAACCCTTAATTCCTTAATTGAATATGAATCCACTCACCTCTGAAGTCCTGATTCCTGATTTACCTGAGAAAGTCCTATGACTTCCGGGGAGGTGATCAAGCTCCCCCTTCCACTCACTTAGAGTGGGCCTGACTGACTGGGGCCCCTACCTTATCGATTCTGTTGACAGGTCCAGAGGTGTCCGTCCACTTTCTCCAGATGCCAGCCAGGTCCTGGGCTGAGGTCCGGGAGCGCCTGGAGTTTCCCCCAGTTCAATTCTGCTAAAATCAGCAGCGAGCACCTTCCAGAGGCCTGTCCCGCACCCTCGGGCCCCAAAACCCGTCCACTCACCGGAGGCAAGAGCCAAACGTGGTTAGCTTCGGGGTCAGGGAACCAAATGTTGCAGAAGACTAAAGAAATACCAAGCATGCTTCCTAGAGAAAGGGAGGGACCCCGTTTATTAACACTAGTGGACTCTGGGAATAATTTCCAAATCAGAGTGAAGTAACACACAGAGGGCTTCACTTTTTATAACCTTCTGGGGTCTTTGTCTTGCAGATATGGTTCTGCCCCCTTTCGTGGGCTTACAGGAAGGCTTGATCCTCAGCCCTGGTCGTGGCGTGTAGGAGGCAACCAATTGATGTGTCTCTCACATTGATGTTTCTCCTCTTCTAGTATTTTCTGAAGAGAAATAATTGTGTCTCAAAGTATTGCAAACCAAAGTAATCCTTAGTCATGTTAGTCTCATATCAGTGAAGCAGGAGGACCTCATGGTGGGGGAAGTGATAAAGTGGTGAGGCTCTAAGCACTGATTTTTCTA
Organism: Myotis lucifugus; assembly: GCF_000147115.1. Lineage (NCBI taxonomy): Eukaryota > Metazoa > Chordata > Mammalia > Chiroptera > Vespertilionidae > Myotis > Myotis lucifugus. The sequence goes on along the minus strand of NW_005871260.1, from coordinate 668,088 downwards.
CTTTTTAGCTGCTAATGGAAGCACTTTTCCCAAAATTGCTTCCAAAATGTCACATTTAATGGTGAAAAACATAACTCTACTTTTGAAAGTTTCACTTTCTTAACAAGGTAAATCTGCATTTTTTTTTTAGTAAAGCCTTCCTTCCTTCCTTCCTTCCTTCCTTCCTTCCTTCCTTCCTTCCTTCCTTCCTTCCTTCCTTCCTATCCGCATTAACATTGAGTATTCTAGGGCAAGTTCACACATGAAGTTGGAGTTCACGCCATTGTTCTCTAAGAAAAGGCTACGACTACAACATTAATGAATACATACATAAATCTGAAAATAAGCAT
>NW_005871260.1:651581-667659 GCF_000147115.1 Myotis lucifugus | reverse complement strand
GGACAACGCTTTTTTTTTTTTAAAAATCTTTATTGTTGAAAGTTTTTATATTGTTCCCTTTTTCCCGCCCATTGATCCCGTGGACGCAGGCTGCCACCCTCCCTCACAGAGCCTTCCCCACCTTATGTCTGTATACATGGGGTATACACATGACGTACGCAGTTTTTGGTTTATCTCTTCCCACCCACCCACCCACTCCCATTCTCTTTTTGAGAATCCGACAATCTGTTCCATGCTTCTATGTCTCTGCATCTATTTTGTTCATCAGTTAATTTATTTGTCCTCATTAGATTCCCACATATGCAGTGAGAATCATGTAATACTTGTATTTATCTGATTGCCTTATTTCGCTTAACGGAATGCTCTTCAGGTCTCTCCATGCCTGGGACAACTATTTAATGAATATTTTCTAGGCCAATTGTACTTCTTCAAATTGTGTGTGTGTGTGTGTGTGTGTGTGTGTGTGTGTGTGTATTCCCAGATGTTACCAGAAAAACCACTGAAGTATTATGGGGTATTCTTTTGAGAATATAAATGAAGAATTCTATAACTAGTCTCTACAGAATTTGGAATCACCCTCTCCTCCCCTACAAAAGTTTTAAAATATAATTTTAACTATGCAGTGCAGACACATGAACTTAAATGAACCAAAGACTGTACTTGTATTGTGTGTCAGAAGACTAAGTAAGCCACAAATACTGAATGTTTAGTTCAAACAGTAATAAGACAAATTCTGAATGCCTCTTTGTTCTTATTTTAACAGAAATCATAATATACTTTAATACTTTCTTGGGAATATTAAACCTCAATAGCCAATAATTTTGAAGTAGTTTTCCCATCTAAATAAAATACAATTTATCTAGATATGCAATATCTTAAATAAGATATGATATCTATAAAATATATGACAACAAAATAGCTACATGAATTCCATCAACTAGGCTTGAAAACATCTTACTATTGTAGATACACACAACATACATACACACACACACACACACGCAAACACATACACATGTTTTTATTGATTTTAGAGAAAAGGAAGAGAGAGGGAGAGAGAGAAAGATCAACTCCTGTAAGCATGGGGGGACTGGACCTGCAGCCTGGGCATGTGCCCTGACCATAAATTGAACTGGTGACCTTTCAGTTCCTGGGATGACACACAACCAACTGAGCAACACTGGCCGTCACACTTCTGAAGACCTGAGTTACTCTGTAACCACTACCCACCTCCCAGCACCAAACGAGGTAGCTTTCATTAGAAATTGTTTACTCTTGGGAGTGATCAATACATTCTTTGTCAAAGTAAAAAGGGTGTGGAAAAATGACTGATCTGATTTAGTTAAGAATTATTGATAGTTTCAAACTGCTGACCCCTCTTCTGTGGAGGCAAAATTTGTAGACAGAGTAAAGTGTGTGTGTGTGTGTGTGTGTGTTCCTGAAAGGTTACCTTAACCCAGAGATAAAGTTAGTTATTTTACAGGAAATAACTGTTTCTCCATGGATCAGTGATACGGTCATTTTTGACCTCTTCAAGAAGCTCAAATAATAATAATAAATTCAAGTTAGACTTGCCATTCATTCCAAACTAAAACTGACTTTCAGATCATTATCAGAACAAAAGCTCAGTAAACAAACTTCTGAACCATGAAACAAATAACTGCCAGGCAGTACCTCCTAGAGTCAGGCAATTCTAGCCTTCACTTTGGAAAAAAAGAAAATATTTCCATAGCAGCAAGCCTGTGTCAGCATCTCCGTTCTCTAACCCCGTTCCCTCTTCGCCTTAGGAGTAGCATGATATCCAGGGTGGTTCTGAACTGTCAGTGTAGCGTGGAAGACCTCCTTCCCAATGTTTGTTGCTGTTGTTGCATTGTAGTCATAATCACTTCTATATAGATATTGAGTATCATCACGTAGCAACGTTTAGTTTGAGGGATGTGTAAGAAAAATGGGCAGAGGAAATGTGGTTTTGCTGCCTACCTTACAGAGGTGGAGCATGAGGTTTGGTCCAGCAGCACATTTGGATTCTGATTGGCTAGCAGAAACACCTTCTCCCAACCTGGCTATGCTTATTGGGTCTCTGCCCTGCAATGAGAACTCGGCTGATTCACAAACCATGGAAATGAGTCCAACCCTTTCAGTCTGGACTCACTGCCCTAGGGACAGCTCTGCATGTGACCCATTGCACAGTTTAAAATGGTGCCCTATCAGCCCATGCAATGAAGAAGGTACAATGAGGAAATGCAACATTGAATGGGCTAGTACTTCACTGCAACTTTTGACTTTATTTCATTATTTTATCACTATATATAATTGTTTTGAGATTTTGCAAGACTAAGGACTATGTTGCATGACTGTTTCACATATAATTTTATAATCATCTATATGAAAACAACTTTTAAATAAATACCACAATGTTTTATTTACTAGTACTGTATGTTTTACTAATGATTACATATGCATAAGTTAGTCTTGTCTCTCTAACTATGAGGTATATAACTTAAAGGAAAAGACTGGGCTTACATTTCTTTTGTATTCATAAAACATGTGAAACCCTATAGATATTTGCTTCTTTGATTACAATTTGTCTAAAATATCCAATGGTAGCTGCGTCTGTAATATTATAAAATCTTTAAGTCATAGAAGTAAATTCTAGTAGAATAATATTTAATTTTTAAAAATTAATAACAGCTAACTTCTGGGGTACTTATTTTCCATGAAATAAGTACCATTATTATCTCCATTTTACAGACAGGAAAATTGAGGCTTTACTAGGTTGCTCATGTTTACATTGATAGTAAGCGACGGAACTGGGACTCCAATGCAGTTCTGTTGGATTCTATGCTGTTAACAACAATGTTATTCTTTCTCCCATATTTACACATGTAATGTGAGCCTTCTGTATGTAAATTTATATTTTTCAATTTAAAGTTTTTCCAATTTTAAAAAAAGAATGATATGGGTCTCAGTAAATACAAATGATTCTTCTCAGACTAGAAGTCAGGCAGTCTACTGATGTTGCTATCAGAATTCAATGCAATTCCAACATTGAAAATAGAGCTGAAAAAGAAAACCGTGGAAATGTAATGCTGTAACTGATATTTTGTTCTTTTTGCTGCAGACTTTGGATATTTTATTTAAAGAACTGGTTGGAAAACAGTCGCTACAAAAGAATTGTGAGGGCTGGGGTTAGTCTCTGGAGGGTCCCTTCAGTATTAGCTGACTCCCCATTCTCTAGTTGGGCAGTGTCTTCCTGCTGCTGGCTTGGGGACCTTTCCTAACCCCTCATTGTAAGTCTGCCTTCTGAAGAACTACTTCTTGTCTGATTTCTGCTGTCTTTCTGGTCTCCAGTCAATTTTTCCTGCCAAGCTGGCCACTAGTTGGTTAACATGTAGTAAATCCATCTGTGATTATATCATGATGGACATGAGTAAGTTACTGTGTTACATACCCCAGGTATATTTTAATATGGACTCCAAGGAGACCATGGCTTGACCCAAAGATTCTCTTTCTAGGAGTGGAACATGTAATCTCAGAAATAGAAGAAAGAATAATACCACAGCGATCTCACAACCTATAGCATTAAACTTAGAGGTAGAAAAAGAACCATTGCTCAGAAAAGAGCACAGTTTGGTGCTCATGTCAAATGATTGGGATCATTAAACAGATCAGGTGGAAAAAACAGTAATAACACCTAAGTCTCCTGACCCCAATCTATGCTTTAGTTAACAGTTTTCCTCCTTTAAAGAATACATGCTAGAGTGAATCTTTTTAAAACAATTTTTTCCTTTTAGTGTCTCAATAAATCCATAACTGTAGTATAATCATGAGCAAGAAATTCTAATCTTGGTTTTATAGCTATAGCTTAATAAATTATATTCTTATGAGCAACTGTTGAAGCAGCAAAAATTTCTAGTCTTCCATCTCAACTGAAAGCCTTCCTCTGAACAAGCTGTTAGAACACGTTCAGAGATGCCTATCATGGGAACATATAATAGGATAAATGGACTGTGGGAGAAGAAGGCAGAGATTAGTCACTCACAAGCTGGCAGCATAAAGACCAGGTGAAAGGCTGTGCACCAGACTGACAGCCAGGAGATGAACTGGCACCCAACCATGATTTGGGTGGGCATTTATTTCTTGAGTTTTCCACATACTTGTTAATAGAAATACAAAAGAAAGAAGTTTAGAATACAGTTTTAAAAAAAGACTGAAAGAGTTTGTTGTCATGGTATATTCCTTACAGATTATTAATTTCCCAATAGAGAAAATAATGGTTAACTCAGTTGGATAAAGTTTGGAACTAAAGACACTGAATCCTGAACATGTCACGCATCAAATGCTAATTTAGTGAGCCCTCTCTTGTTTTGTGAGGCACTTGCTTGATTACCTCAGAATACCTGGTTTAGGGTAAATTCTTACTGGGCAACCATTCTGGTTTTCAAGTGTCCAATGATAACCAAAATAACCAATTTGCTATTTAGAGGGCTACTTTATTTACGTAGTGCTGCTGAGATAAGGCTTATGCTGGCAACTATTGTATTGCTACCACACTTACTGGTTTCCTACCATATTCAATCCCTCCTTGGGCCACTGTGGATATTACTGTGCAGGAGGATGGCGAATTGGAAGTGATTTCAGCTACCCAAGGAGGTAAAGGGTCAGGCTGAGGCTGAGGATATACTTGGAGGCAACAATGATGTTCAAGACTTACCTAACTGCTGGATTTGTCATGCTGGTATTCTGTATTATGTCCTTAATATTTTTGAAATTAACAGGAAAAAATAGATTCTAAAATGCAGTGGTTCATCTCTCAGCCCTTATTATTCTATCCTCACAATGCGCATCACAATGAAATGACTGACTAAGGACTTTGAATACAAGTAAATATAGAAGCTCTATATAACCATGCTTGTCGAATCAGGAGAAAGAAAGAAAAAGCTCCGAGGAATTGTTTATGCTTCCTTTCATCTGAAGTGCCATTTTCTCTGTACATCAGATAACATATTGATTTTAGTGTACTTCAATTCTCAATTTTCCATAAACCATGAAAACCTTAATGACTTCTCCAAAGCTCAAGTGAGAAACAATCAATTAATTTTCCCAGTAGTTCAACTCTGTCAAAATTAAAGTGCTACTTTAATGAATTTTCAGACATTTAGGACCTACGCAGCAGCAGTTTAATGCCAAAAGCCTTTCTTTTACCCTTGCAAGAAAAGTTTAAATATATACCAACTAAGTAGAGAGTTCACGTTTTAAACTTTGCTATAGACATGAAAATACAACTTGCTTTACATGATGTTCTTCTAGGGTTTAACCGAATGCTGAGTTCACAGTAGCTCTGAACAGAACTGTTGCAGAATCATCCATAATACCATAGTCAAATGCATCAGCAACTACCCAGGTGACACCATTCCTTTGTGTTGTGATGTGAAGGATAACAAAAAGGGCTGTCCTATTTTCTCCTATAGGTCTCATCTTACCTAAAATTCTCACTGCTAATAGCATCTCTTACAAATAAGACTTTTTTTTTTTTTCAAAGACCAGCAGTACAACTTTCCTGGAAGGGAAAGAGGCTAGGGAACTAACCTGCTCCCCTATGCACAATGGTGAGCAATAGTTCATTAACATAGACTAGTTTGTCAGATTAGTAAACTGTCACTTAGAGAGCAAAGATTACAACTGGGACAGGTGCAGTTTGGGGATAGTGGAGAAGAGGTGAGAAGGTCTGTCTCTTGCAGTGACAACAGGGAAGGCTCCAGGGAGAAAGAGAACAAACAGTAATGGTGGAAAAGAGAGTGCTGAGAAGGGTCAGCATTGGAAAAGGTTAGGGGCAGCCTCAATGCAAAATTTCTCCCAGGCTGCTCTGAATCTGACTATGAATAAAGCACTAGAATAGTAATTGGACTAGTGAAATGAGTTAAAAATAGAACTAAATTACACACAGATAGGATGCCCTTGTCCCTTTCATTAGCAGAATACGGAGTGTACTTTGCTGAAGTAAAAGTTCAGGAATGTTGCTTGCTTGGTAAAAGTCCATTTGTTTGGGGCATTAGAAAATCTGTGACCCTGAGATGGTGCCATCCTGGCATTTCATTAGGGGCTGTTAGGTTTTTCTTAAATTCCTTTTTTTTTTGTCTTTCTGGTTTGTTTCTTTTTTCACTTGGGTTACAATGCAAAACATTTAATAATTTAGTGAATCCAGGAAAGTTGTCTTGAAGCGCCTTTAACTTGTTTATAACTTTCTCTTTTCACAAGACTGGATTTGTCAACAGATCCTTTACAAGAGAGGCATTTTTCTCTCATACACATACAACCATCAAACAAACTAATTTGCAATCTAGCCTTTTCCCCTTAGATTTCAGGGTGGCTATAGATGGTCACATTTCTTGGTGCCCATCTAGTCTATTCCTGTTCATTAACATTTTGAAGGTGTTCCTCTGTCTACCTGTTAATCCTCTGCAGGTTTTTCCCTAATGTCAATCCTTTCTGCTCTCCCTGAGGCTGACTGTGAAGAGCAGGCTAGGGGAGCTTCTGAGTCCAGCTCTGGGGCTTCCTGCTTCTTTGCTCACAGAAAGCAGGTTGGCATTTCTTCTTGGAAGCTGACCTGCCTCATAGTTTCTAGGAGGCGCTCACTATTATCATTCTGAACCAAGTACAGTTATTTCTCCCCCCACAGATAATGCTAATGACCCAGCTACATTGCTTCTTAAAGCTTAGGCAAATGGGTGGGCAAATGGAAGAGGCTGATTATTATTCAGGGCATAAAAAAAAAAATCAGGAGGCAACGCAGTCACCGCGCGCAAGAAAGAAAATCACGTCATAAATCTCGCGTTATTTTCCATTTACATAATCAGTAGCAAATATCACTGGTAGTGCTTAAATAATGTAAATATAAACTAGGAGCGACTCTATCCATGGATCTTAATGAAACATCGTATATAATGAGTGTGGAATAAAAAGGCTCATTGAGTAGATTTTTAAAAGTCAAAGAGAATATAAAGAAATGCTCATACATGCATAATGCATATGTGTCAGGCACTTCGCCTTCAATACTGAGACTGAAGTTTTCAGCTTGTAAAAATAAATAAGCTTACAAATCCCTAAGGGACCTTTGTAATATAAAATATGGCTTTATTGATTTTAGAGAGAGAGGAAGGGGAGAGAGAGAGAGAGAGAGAGAGAGAGAGAGAGAGGGAAACATCAACGTGAGAGAGAGAGACATCAAGGCGAGAGAGAATGCCTCAGGTATGCGTCCCCCCTGGGGATCCAGGGATCCAGTAGAACAGCCACCTTTCAGTGCACAAGGAAGACTCTCAATCAACTGAGCTATACAGACCGGCCAGGGCCTTTTTTTTTTTTAAATCCTTTTGGAACATCATACAGATACTGCTCTGAGTTAGTGTTCCTGGGGATTTCAATGGACTGGCTGGACTGGGCCCCACAGCTTGTGTGGAAATAAATGCTGCTTAGTGTTAAGTTAAAGGCAGATAGATTTGTCTTCACAAAAGGCTTTGTTCGTGCTCTTTGCTGGGACTGCCTGCAATTATGATACAATCTATTTGTTTCATTCCAGATGTTCACTTGCTGTTCCTTTGAAGTAGGCAAGTGAACATTATTGAGTACTTCCTATACATGGAAATAAAAAAATTTCTATAAAAGTCAAATTATTTGTAAATGGCTAGTCTGCCAAACCCAAGAATAAAACTCTAATTTCTCAAATTCAATTTCTTAGCCTATTTTCTTCAGAATAGCTCATAAATATTTGAACTCCAGAGTAATTGGAAAAAGTTCTCAAGTTTTCAACCACTTGTTTTTAAAAACAATATTTACTAAGATTTCCCTCTTAAAGTGCAATACTGCTTTTTAGAAAAATGTATGAAACAGGAAAAAAATCACAGATAATGCTAATACCCAGAGAGAACATGTTTTGATGTATCTCTTCCCCACTAAAAAACAATTGGATTCATACTATATATGCATATTGCTTTTCATTAGCTGAGTAGGTCATCTATATTAACATCTACTATTATTCTATGTACTATTAAGAATCAAGGGGGGAAAACTGACCATGCTATGACACAACACTTAACTACATAGAATTATTATTTTATACTTGTGGAAAGAAATCATTTAGACATAGTTTTATCAAACATCTTGAGCTTACATAAGTAAAAAGTGAAATTAACTGGTTAAGTATTCCTAAAATTTTTTCATCTTGAACTTCAACTCTTAGGATTCACTCTGTGATTTGCTTTTTTGATATATGTGTTTTCCTGCACAGGCACAGGCAAACTATAAGAAATATTATGATTTTAGATATGTAAAAATTTGAAAAACTATGCATCTTAGAACCTGTGATATATAGTACATATGTAACCCTCATTTTTGCTGAACTTTATATCATGAGAATTTACTATCACTTAAGGGTTTTACAACAGTCAATATAATTTTTATAAACAATTCCCTATTGTTAGACATTTAGGACCTTCCCAATATTTTTGCCATTATAAATAAAGATGTGATAAATATCTTTGAGCATAAATCTTTGTTCACATCTTTGACAATTTCCTTAAGAGACACTTCTAAAAATAGCATAACTATGTAAAATGATATGCAGTTTGCATTTCCTACATATTGCCAAATTGCTTTCCAAAATGACTGTACTAGTCTGTACCCTAACTAGTAGAATATGTGGGCACACTGTTTTCTAACAAGTGTTTTCCACTATTACCAACAGTATGTACAACTTAAATCTTGCCTCTTGACCAACCTACCCTTTCCTTTCATTTATTTTCATTTATCACCTGCCAACATGATAAATAATTCCTTTCCCTTTTTGGTATTTACTTCTCTTACTGATCCTATGAATTTCAACTAAGAAAGCTCTTAGTCATTACTTAGCCAATCTATACTAGATATAGCTGCTACCTTAATTTTCCCTCTGAAGTCAGTTTTCTTAATCACTTCATTGCTCTAATTTTTTAGATACTCAAGGGACTAAACCTGAATTCATTATTCGAAGTTTTTGTCATGAACATAGAAACCATCCATTTAATATTCCTGATGAGATACTTATTTATGTCTAGTCATCCATTCCATTAGTCATTTTGCTCTTGTTCACAATAACAATAATATTTTTAAAAAATCATTGCTCTTCATTCTGCCCTAAAAGGTTTCTTTTTGAAATATTGTCAAGCCTTATTGAAATAGGCAAAATTCCCATCACTAATATGTTTATGGGCCAGGTCTTCATGATCACTTGAGATTTATTTAGAAAATTAAAACTCTCTTAATATTCATCTTTTCAGCAAGCACCCATTGGGCACACACTATAATGTGCAATGCTGGGTGCCTGTGGCAATGCCAAGAAGCCTAGGGAACATTTCTGGCCTTATGATAATAATATTAATATGAGAAACTTACTGGATTCTATCCGTGTGCCAGGCACTGGTCTAAATGCTTGACACACATTAACTCATTGAACCTATCCAGCAATGACATGAGACTGGCTTTATTATTATCTCTATTTTATAGATAAGGAAGCAAAGGCAGGGGAAAGCAAGTAATTGCCCAGGATCATGCAAATGAATTTGAACCTAGACTATTTCACTTCAGAACTGACTTAACGCATATGTCCCTATAAAAACTTAGGGTATAGATCAGACTTACATATAAGCTGTAATAAAATATTGTAAATATGAAGATATGTAGTACAGGAGGGTGGGAAATTCAGAGAAATTAAGATCTAAAGAAGAGGTAGAATATGAACAATATCATTTTGGTTAGAGATGAAAATGGGTAGAAATGAAAGTGGATATAGTTTAATGTGGGGTGGAAAGAAGAACTCAAGAGCCCAAAACCCCTGGGCTCAAATTCTGACTCCAGCATATAGTAGTTGTAAGGGATCTTTTCTTAGCCTCAGGCACTCGACCTATTTTGTTATGTTTCATTTAAAAAATATATTTTTATTGTTTTCAGAAAGGAAGGGAGAAGGAGAGAGAGAAACATCAATGATTTTCTTAGCCTCAGGAACTCAACCTATTTTGTTATATTTCATTTAAAAAATATATTTTTATTGTTTTCAGAGAGGAAGGGAGAAGGAGAGAGAGAAACATCAATGATGAGAATCATTGATGGGCTGCCTCCTTCACGTCCCCCACTGGGGATCGAGCCCACAACCTGGACATATGCCCTGACCGGGAATCGAACTGTGACCTTCTGGTTCATAGGTCTAATTACCAGAGACTTGCCAGTTGGGCTTAGTTCTAATGAGCAAAGTAATAAATAGTAGAGGGGTTTTCAGGGGGGTATTGAGGCATTTCAAGGAAAAAAAACGAGGGAGGGAGAGGTGGGCGTATGTGGGAAGCAGTTGTGGCTAAAGACAAATTGAAATAGGTATGAGGAGTTGTTGGAAGACTTGAGAGAGAAGAAAGATAACTTGTCATTTTACTAAACGGGAATCAACAACAAGGTTGGCAGCCATATGGTTTTGGATTAAGGATAGGCTGAGGAAATGAACCTAGAGGAGGCGATTGTTATTGTCCAGGTGAGAGATAATAAAGGCATGATCAAGGCAATATTCATGGAAAAGAAGAAGAGAGGCACCAGAATTATTTCCAAAGTAGATTTGAAAGAACTTGGTAACCAATTTGGGATTTGGGAGTGAGTCAAATGTTCCTCCAATTTTCGCCCCAGGGGCCCGAAATGATGATAATGCCTTTTGCAGAGAGAAACTGCAGTTAGTTTAAGAATGAATCACTGTTGAAAACTTGGGTATCAGCAGAATAGATGACTTTTTGAAAAGTCTGAATGTAAAGGGAGAGTTTGAGCGTCAGTAATCTTAATGATAATTTAGAAAGGTAAATCCTTTTTTGGATTAACATTTTCTTTTCTTTAGCAAAACCAACGTTAATTATATATTATGGAATCTTCTCATTCTCATTCAGGGACCTTTATTCTCCTTTTGGATTACGCATTTCTTTGAGAACTTTATGAGAACTATAGACTCTCTTATGTCCAAAAGTGTGTATGTGCGTGTGTGTGTGTGGGGGGGGGGGGGGCGGGGGGATAATAGATATACATTCAGAAATTTGCATACAATTTTAGGGAGTTTTTGTATTTTTTGAAACCCAGCCATTGAATCCTGAAAGAGTGCTCTCATAACTTCTTTTGTAACCAATGCATTAATACCTTCTTCGAACTATAGTTAGCCACATGTCAGGCACTGTGCTAAGTGCCTTGCCTGTATTAGGTCATTTAATGCTCACCATAACATTGTCATATAGGTATTACATTTCAAACATAGGGAAACTCATAGTTAGACAGGTTAAAGAAATTGCCCAGAGTTGCAAGAGTTAGTATGTGGTAGAGGCAGGATTTGAATATAGGTCTCTGTATTAGTGAGGTGTCTTTAGAGCAGCGGTTCTCAACCTGTGGGTCGCGACCCCTTTGGCGGTCGAACGACCCTTTCACAGGGGTCGCCTATCAGATATTTACATTACGATTCCTAACAGTAGCAAAATTAGTTATGAAGTAGCAATGAAAATAATTTTATGGTTGGGTCACAACATGAGGAACTGTATTTAAAGGGCCAGAAGGTTGAGAACCACTGCTTTAGAGGAACAGAACCAATAAAGTGTGTGTGTGTAAAGAGATTTTTTCTAAGGAAGTAGCTCAGACGATTATGGAGGCTGACAAGTCCCAAGATCTGCAGTCAGCAACCTGGTGACCATGAACCAGACCCACTTTGAGTCTGAAGGCTGGAGAACCAGGAGAACCAATGGTGTAGTTCCCTTCCGAGGCCAGCAGGGCCAGACCTAAGGAGATGTGATGTTTCCCTTCAAAGGCAGGAAAAAGCGGGTGTCTCACTTCAAAGGCAGATAGGCAGGAGGAATTCTTTCTTACTTGGGGGAGGGTCAGTCCTTTAGTTCTATTCAGGCCTTTGGCTGATTGGATGAGGCCCACCCACATTAGAGAGGGCGATCTGCTTTATTTACTTTTCTGATTTAAATGTAAATCTTATGTAAAACACCCTTACAGAATAATGTTTGACCAAATATCTAGGCATCCCATAGCCCAGCCAAGTTGACACATTAAATTAACCACCATTGCCCTAACCGGTTTTGCTCAGTGGATAGAGCATCGGCCTGCAGGCTGAAGGGTCCCAGGTTCAATTCTGGTCAAGGGCATGTACCTTGGTTGCGGGCACATCCCCAGTAGGAGGTGTGCAGGAGGCAGCTGATTAATGTTTCTCTCTCATCGATGTTTCTAACTCTCTACCTCTCTCCCTTCCTCTCTGTAAAAAATCAATAAAATACATTTTAAAAAAAAATAAATTAACCACCATTGCCTCTCTGACTCCAACCACTGTGCCCTGTACTACTATTTCAAAATACACTCTACTGTTTTTCTTAGATGAACTTTCATTTTGCTTTCACACATTCCTTACTTGAATGATTCTTGTTAGATCTCTTCTCCTTCCACGTTTCCCCTTTCCTCAGTTACATTCTCCTAACTGAAAATTTTAAAGTTAAGACCACTGTCATTCATTCTGTTTGCTTTCTGCTCTCTTTGTTTTTTCCCCCCAAGAAGACAAACTATCCAAGGAAGCTTCTTTCATTTTAAATGTTCAAAGAGGGTTTTGCCGCAAAAGTGAGTTAACAACATCTAAAAGAATCCTGGGTACCCACTAGGAGTGCATATCAGGTGTTAAAAGAGTTTTCAAATTCGCTGCATGCCATAAAAAAGAAGTGCATGTTTGGTAGCAGTTCTAAAACTTTCAGGTAGCTGCTTAGTATGCAGTGTGTGTATTTGGAAAAGTCAATGCATGATTAAAAAAAATATTGTGGATGTTTTTAGGCCCTGGAGCCAATCCAAAATAACAGCTGGGGTTTTATATCTCCTGGGGGACTCCTCAAACGCATGAAATTCAGTCTCAGGAAGTCATCACACTCTGTTAGAATGAAAGCCCTGTGAACAGAAGACTGGAAGCTCAGTTGTCAGAGTACAAAGGAATTGAAAGGGAGGCTGCTCTTTCTATCACATACATTTTCAATTCTTTAATGGGCTGAGTGCATCCATGTAAGTTTGAAAAGGTGATCTAATAGCAATATTAAAGCTTTTAGAGTTTTTTTCCTTTTCTACCAGGTGAGAAAGGCAAGAGTAGGAAGAGAACAAGTCTCTTCTCATTACTTTAAAGTTTTAAATAGAAAAGGAAATCAAGCAAGGGCACACCCAGGATTATGTCCTATGGCCTGAGCAATCAACTGTGTACACTGCACAATTAATTTTAATTAAACTTTGAATTCTGTAAACCCAGGCTATAAAGCCATTCAAATTGTACAAATAACTTAGAAGAATTTGTGTTTAAAAAAAGGAGCACCAATTCTTCATATAAGTGAGCTAATGTTTAGAAACAGACATTGCGGTTGTAATTGCAGTTAAAGTCTTTAAAGGACATTGAATTTCAAATTTAGTAAAGGAGAAGAATAATATATCTTATATCCTACTGGTTGGTAGATATCTTCCTCATAAAGGTTCCAACAGTATTACAATTTCCTTGGAATAAATTTGTATATATGATGCTTTGGATATGAGATGACTTCAACAATAAACAAATATATCAGATGAAGTTTTCAATGATTAAGTTATCTCTTTTATTTCTGGTTTGATATTATCAAGTGACATAGTATTGTGAAAAGGATTCATAAGGGCCTATTTCCCCGAGGTGATGTTCTAGGCATAGCCCAGGTAGCCTACCTGAGGCTTAATCCTACCATGATCAACCATCATTGACTGAATGCTTACTGTCCCTGGCTCTGGGGATGCAAAGAGGTAAGCCATAGTCCCCCCTGAGAGAGCTTAGAGCCTAACTGGAGACTTACATGTACATACAAAGATGATACAAGGTTGGATATTGTTAACGAGTGTTCAGACAATAAGTACTTCGAGGTTGGGAAAGATAGAAATCTATTCTTAAGAGTTTCTTTACCAGTCTCAGTTGTATAACCTGTAAAATAATATCTGACCCTAACACATAAAAGGATGTGTTAACTTGATCTTCCACTACTAAATTGTAATTGTCTTAGATTCCAGGCTTTTAACCCAGAATCTAATACATTAGTAGGAATTTTGTCTACCTGAGTTAAAACACTATTATTTTAACTGATGTGCACTGGAACTCCCTATCAACTGTAATCTGTCAGGACTCAACCTTGGCAGGACAAGCACACCACCGAATGTACCTATATGAGTATAGTTCAATCCATATTATAGTGTGTAGGTTTTCTAGAATGATGCTGTTAGAACCACCACAAACACATACAAATGCTATATAAGACGCTACCAAAACAAAAACAAGCATGACCCATGTTAAAAACCTAGGTCTTTGCCTGCATACATACACCAGCTGCCCTGGGGATGGCTGGGTTTGCTCTGTCCTTTGGGGGAATCCATGACAAATGCCTTTCTCCACATGAAGGACAGTGGGACTAGATCTTGAAACAAGATGAGGCTAAGACTATTTCAGGACAGAGGGTGGACCATTGAAAGGTGACAGGAGTGACGTTCATATTGATTTTCTGAGTTTTGCTTCTCAAAGAATCTGGAAAGAAGATTTGAGCAGCTCAGACCAGATTTCTAAGGCTAACGGCCTGAAATGGTTTGATTCTGCCCTTCGATTCTCTTACCTTTCAAGCTCCTGGGCCTGAGCCTCTCCATTGCTTAGGAGAGACAGCCACTTGTCTTTGGCACCTGGGCATTTCTGTCATGACAGACAGCCACCCAGCCAAGGGGCAGCAGCAGGAGCCAACATCAGCCAGATAAGACTGCTTCTGCAGTGGCAGAGAGAGAGAGAAAAAATCCTACTTTGCTGTCCTTTGTAGTTATTAAATTCTCTGGTTGTATGATTATGTTTCCAAGAGAAGAGAGCCCATGCCCTCAGTTTGGGAGAGCAAACTGCAGTTCCGTCAGAGGCCAAAATAAACTGCAGGTCAGAGAGAATCATGACAGTGCAGTGGTTGGTCCCCAACAACTTACAAATCAGTAGCTGTCGCCTCGGGGCTCGAAATTCTTCAGTCCACATCAGGTTCTTGGGAGGTGAAGGCATAGGTGTCATGGAGCCAGGACCCCCGCCTTGGGGAAGATGGACTTCATACCTCTGCAGGACGGACCAGGTGCCATTTGTAAGACTGTCAGGAGCCCCACCTAGCATTATTCTTTTGAAATCACAAACAAGGGCCCCCATATCTGGGCAGAATCTTCCAGGCTCTACTGTTAGGCTGTCCTCCCCCTCCCCCCTGATTCATTCTTCTACCGATATTTCTAAGAGCTCATGACAAGGGGAAGCAATTCATCATAAAACCTGACCATAAAACCCTTCTTCTACTTGAAGACGCAATTAAATAGTCACTCCGCCAAGGTCTCCTCTGCTTCTTTTTAAAACAAAAGAGGTTCGTCTACGAACGCCCTTCCCACCCCCCAGAACAAGTATTCCGGGAACCATGGCTGGTCATCCCGAAAGTTGCTTTTTCCTTTAGTTGAAGGGCGAAGTTAGAGAATCCATAGCTGCCAAGTCTGGACTTGGGGGAGGGGGTGACAGCGGGGCGGGGGGAGCGCGGCGAGGAGGAGGGACTAGAGGAAGGACACTGCCCCCTACTTCTTTGAGGTCGTCGCCTCGGCCGGCGGAGCCGCCTTTTGTTTTGGTTAGCCACGCGAGGGGGCGTAGATAGCGGCCGAATAAGGACCCGTGCGTGCCGCGTGCTCTGAAATGACCGGAAGGATTCCGCGGCGGTCAGTGGGTGAAAGTAACGAAAGAAGCAACACCGATCGTGTGACCCGTCTCTTTAGGAGAGGACCGGCGATGCAGCTGGAAGGCCTAGTCGTCTTCCGCTGCTAGAGCACTAGTTGAGCGAGTTCTGTGGAACTCGCATCGCAGACACTTGGTTCTAAGGATATAGAAAAAAGGAGTAAAGGAAGAGTAGAGGTATGGGTGTTTTTTGTAGTCTCTTCGCGTTATTACAGGGGTGTCAAGTGCTCCAGCGTACCCCCGTGAGGACACGATACCTTCTGTTACTGC
>NW_005871260.1:646790-651260 GCF_000147115.1 Myotis lucifugus | reverse complement strand
TGTGTGTGTGTGCGTGTGTGTGTGTGTGTGTTATGAAGGTTCCGAGAAACTCGCAGCCCGAATGCGAACAAAGACCTTTCTCTTTCACCAGCCACCTCTCCTCTTTTCCAAAACAGCATTACACCCTAATCCTGTGTATTCTTAGTGGGGGGTGGGGGGAGGGTATAAAATTCATGTTCCAGCAGACAATGCAGAGATCGGAGGGAGGGCGCAACAGGAGCGCCGGTCTGCAGCAGCCAACTTTGAATAGGGAAAGATTTTTCTGGAGAGGTCCGAAGAGAACTCCAGCTTCTGCAGGCCCTCGCACGTGAAGCCCGGAGCGGCAGGGTGCGGAGTGGTGCTGGGGGAGAGGATAGGGATGGCCTGCAGTGCTTGAAGCGACTTTCCAAACTTTCCTCCCCCTCCCGCGGCCGCCTTCGCGCGGTCCCCGCCGGGGCTGAGCTTCGATGGTGCTCCACAACCCAAAGTTGCTGGAGATCCAGGGAGGAGAAGGAGAAGGTGGTGGTGAAGGAATTGCGCGGGGGCGGGAGGTGGGCGCTGCCTCCGGGCTCCGGAGGGGTAGGGAGGAGGAGGAAGGCTGTCCCTAAGGCTGACGGTCTGGGGCTGGGAGTGATGCCTCGGGGATGAGCGATGCCCCAGCGCAGTCCTGGCTGTCAAGTTAATACCGCAGGACTGCGGGCTTTTCACAGTTACTGTCTATTTTCTTTGTAAAAGCGGCTCTCCGTGCCTGGTGACTTGTCGACCTTTTGTGCTTCAGCCTGACAAGGGTGCTTTGCACGTTGCTTTTAAGTGACTCTCGAAAGTTGAAGGCCTTTTGCACCTTCAAGGCTTGGTTCTGTTGAGGTCATTTTAGGGTGTTTGGTTTGTGCCGAGGTTGGCCAGGGAGTTCAGCTCGGTAACCTGGATATGAGTGCACCAGAATTTCCTACGCAGGCCCCAAGGGGCCGGGGAGGGGTGTGCCTTGTCTCTGCGAGCAGCCACAGGGACCCTGGCTGGCAAGGTCCACCAGGATGATTCCCCTGCTCCTCCCACCCGGCCTGCCCTGGCTTCGAGGAAAATGCTTTAGACTTGGATGGGTTTCAGGATGCTGGGGTTGCATGGGCTGTGGCCACAGACTGTGTTGAGGGTGAATGGTGCTGCCAGGGTGAGTGGGTGAGGAAGCAGGAAGCCGGTCTGGTGTATGGAGAAGGCAGAGTTGTCAGGAAAGCTTACTCCAGCAGCTGACGGGTTGGTGTGGAGGGTGGCTTGGTTATTGAGCATGCCAAAAGTTTCAGGCTTTTGAAATGATGTTACTACTGAACAGCCGATGTACGATTTCCAGTTTTTCTCTAGGTGGCACAACCTGTCTGGCTTATATCCCGTTTAATGACTCAGGGAATTCATCCCCCTTTAACCACTTCTTTAATAGACATGTGTGTACATTTCCAGCACATTTTCTGGCCAGCGACTTTGCGTTTACCTACTCAGAAGGCACCCCTTAGGAATGCTTTTTCATTTAGTGAATCATATCTGTAAGAGTTGCAAATAGTGGTACCAATAATTTATAACCAGGTGAAAGCACTACATGCAAGCGTTCCGTGAAGCATGGACCGTCTCTCCTATCAATTAAATGTATCCATTTGCTAAAGAAAATGCCGCAGTACTGGCAAAAAATTGAATCAGAATGCTGAAATGGGTAGATTTTTTTGGATTGTGACAAAATGTATGTCTTTTAGAAATATACGGTAACTTTGAAAGGTGATCAGCTAATCTGTTTGGTGAAGATAAGACTGAATTTCCTCCTGAATGTAAAAATCTGAGTCAGAAATTGGGTGTTCTGTCTTATTTTCATCCATAGGAAAAAACAGGGAACCTTAGTTAACTTTGTGGCTTTTTCACTTTAAAAGTTTCTTACTTTTTGCTTATATTATGTGATACTTTTCTAATTGGTATTGGTTTTGTTTGGTTGTAGTATTTCTTTTTGAGGTCCTGCTTCATTGGTAATGCACAAATATTTGTGTTTAGTTTCTTTTAAAATCTCCTACTTTGTGTTTCAAGTGTGTGTGTATACATATATAAAGATATATTTAAATTAATGCATATGTCAGAGGACACTGCTTGAGATTGGCTTATACTTTTGAATTTTACTGTAAAGTAATGAGCAATGTTTTCTATTTGCATTTGAAATCAGATTGTATTTACAAATTTAATTGATTCAAATAGTGTTGATTTAAGTTCTTGTTAAATATAAACAGAAAGAGTAAATTATCAGGTTGGTCAGGAGAATAATGAATATAGAGAAAACAAATTCACTTAAAAAAATATTTTTTCCAGGAATAACATTGACTAAAAAGTCAATTTCTAATATGTTACCATTAAATTCTAAGGTTGGTTATACTGATATAACCATTGCTCTTTCCACATTCTCTACACTCAATTTACATTTAAATATTCTAAAACCCATTATGGAGACTACTCTAGCATAACATTTCTTCATGTAGATTTTATTGAGCTAAATTTCTTTCTGACACTTAATGCAAATTGATACAGGCTGCTAGCTTCTTTAAGGACCACGTATTTGGACAAGTATTTCTCAGTATTAGTCTTTAAAAAAAAAAATGCTGATCTCAACTCAAAAGATTCAGGGAACCTGCTTTTTTGGTATTGTCACATACAAAGAGAGGTTAGCCAGTCTATAAAGATTCATGCCATACCTGTACACCATTGATAACTTGGATTCATCTTGAAGAGTTCTGTCAAGATATTGAGTGAATTATTGCTACTGCATCCAGTGCTGAGCAGGGAAACTGTAGCAGATGGGTTGTCGCAGTAAATGCAGTCACTTCCAAAATGGCATGTTATGATTCACTTATGTACAGTGACGTATTATTAAAATTCAGGACACATTTCTCTGTCCTCCCCCCAGTTTTCTGCCTGAGCTGATGAACCCAATCCACTCAGAAACCACCTAATACACTTTTGGGTAAATGTTTCAGGAGAAGTGAAATGATCCTGCAAACTGTTCTATTTAACACCCCTTCCAATCAAATTAAATTAAGTAATTTATTAGTTGTTTTAATTTTCTTATTAGCTGATCATGTAGAATAGGAATATAGTTGTTAAGGAAAATCTCACTATAAAGGAATAGATGCCTCAGTAATTAATGATGCCTTTCTTTTGCCTTGTATGCGCGCGCGCGCACACACACACACACACACACACACACACACTCACCAGGGGAAACAGGTATGCATTTTGTATAGGTACTCTCCCCCTGGTCTTTCTGTTCTCACAGGTTTTGGAGGTTTTACAAGTGAACTTGAAAACTTCCCTTTGGACTTCTGTAGAAATTATTGTGTCTGGGGTTTTGCTTCTGTTTTGTCAGATGAGAGCATTTGCATCTCTTAAAATATTTTGTAAATAGCTTTTACAAAATATCTATGAGAAAGCACAGGGGGCTTAAGTAGTGTGCCTTCTTTATAGCTTTGGTCTGTTTCATTTTCCACATCATGAGGAGATCTGGTGACTCTGCCACCACAACCTACTTAACAAAAAGTCCAATTTGAAATTTGAGTTTTGATCTCAGAGTGCTGTGGGGAAGGGAGAAAAAAATCAAAATGCATGGAGAGTCTGCTGTATGTTGGGCACTGTGATCCACATTTCACATGCATTATTTGGCACAACCTTACTGCATACCTGTAAGGTAGGTATTACTGTTATTTACTCTGATATATGAAGAAACAGATAATCAGAAAAGGGAAAAAGGTTTACTAAAGTTACAAAGCAGAGCTAGGGCACAGTTTCTAAAGAGATGATTTTAAAAAGTTACATTTCCTGAGATAAAGTTTTCCGATTATATCAACATTATAACATCATACTAGAGGCCTGGTGCACAAAATTCGTGCACAGGGGGGGCGGCGGGGGGGTACCCTCAGCCCAGCCTGCACCCTCTCCAATCCGGAACCCCTTGGCGGACATCCCTCTCACAATCCAGGACCGCTGGCTCCTAACTGCTCACCTCCCTGCCTGCCTGATCGCTCCTAACTGGCCCCCCTGCAGCCTGATCACCCCTAACCACCTCTGCCTGCTGACCTGATCACCCCTAACTGCCCCCCTGCCAGCCTGGTCGTTCCCCCCGGCCCCCCGCCAACCTGGTCGCCTCCAACTGCCCCCCTGGCCAGCCTAGTTGCCCCTTACTGCCCTCCCTGCCAACCTGGTTGCCCCCAACTGCCCCCCCTGCCAGCCTGGGCGCCCCTTAATGGCCCCCCTGTCGATCTATTCTCCCCCAACTGCCCCCCGGGGGACCTGGTCACCCTCAACTACCCTGCTGGTGGGGGAGAACTACACTGTCTTTCTCAGAAATTCTAGTTTGTGTAAGAGACCCTACGCAAATGAATGGTCCGTCCAGAAAGCAGCCAGTGTAGGCAAGTGTGCTTAAAGAAGCTCGCTCTTTCGGACACTTTGTATATACACATAGAATTGAAATAACTT
>NW_005871260.1:538567-646604 GCF_000147115.1 Myotis lucifugus | reverse complement strand
GCCCCCCCTCTGGACCTGGTCACCCCTCACTGCCCCCCCCTGCCGGCCTGGTTGCCACCAACTGCGCCCCATGCCGGGGCTGGTCACCCCTCACTGCCCCCCCTATGGCCTGGTTGCACCCACACAGCCTGCTGTTCAGTCATTTGGTCATCCCTCACTAACCCCCCTGCTGGCCTGGTCGCCCCACACAGCCTGGTGTTCAGTTGTTTGGTCGTCCCTCACGAACCCCCCTGCCGGCCTGGTCACCCCACATAGCCTGCTGCTCAGTTGTTTGGCTGTCCCTCACTAACCCCCCTGCCGGCCTGGTCGCCCCACTCAGCCTGTTCGGTGGTCTGTTCAGTTGTTTCAGATGTGACGGCCCCTGGCTCCTTATATATATAGATGTGTGTGTGTGTGTGTGTGTGTGTGTGTGTGTTTAAAAAACAGAATTTTAATAAACTGCCACCAAATCTTTCATTAGAAGAGTTTTTTAGTTACATATCTATCTGGAAGAAGTTTCCACAGTATATTTTGGGCATTTAACAAACTGACTTTTACTAACTCTAACCATAAGCATTGGAACACCAACATATTTTTAAGTAGAATTATTTAACCAAACTTAAAGAAACTCATTTAAGAGAGTGTTTTTTCCACCGAAGACTTGACATAATCACATGGTTTTCCCATTTGTCAGGAAGGTAAGAATTAACAAGAATTAGGTATTCTTCCTCACTGTAATGAACTGGGAAAGTACTATATTGTTAATAGCCATTGTGCATTTGCTCTTTTGCCAACATTTCATTTAATTAAAGCCATCCATCTGAAATCTCAGCCTGACTATCAGGAGGACTAGTGGCCGAACAAAGGGACTTCAGACGCTGCTTTCTTCTGTGGCAGCCTGCTTGGTTCTTCCGTGGAGAAAAAGAAGTATCACTGTGATTGGTACTGGATATTAAAGATTGAATATCATGAGTTTTAAAACTGTTACGTTAAATGCTGGTAATGGCTAATGGTAGAAGGCACTTAGAATTTGATTGGTTTATTTTCAGTTAAAATATAATAGTAATTTAGTAATACAATATACAAAAGTAATAGTAATACAAAGTAACACATCTAACAGAATGCAATTCAAACGCTAAAGCAAAACCTGGGTATGCATGTCTTGTTCTATCTCTTATAAAAGTGTATTTCTTCTTAAATTTAAAGGTTTCCTAAATATAAAATTATATCAATACAAATCTCCTCATTCAAGAGAACTACATGGGTAGGCATGTCAATGGCCAAAGGGTGCTGTCAGTTTTATGGGAAAGTTGATGTTCTTTAAAAATATCTACCAATTAAAACTCACCTGATTGACTTTCTTACTGCCTTTCATTTCAACAGTGATCAAACTTTAAGCACCAGGTCAGGTGTTGAATAGAATGGGAAGACATGGCTCCTATCCTAGATAGATTCCTTAGCCCCATCCAGCAGAGAGGTGGACCACAAGATATTTGAAGTTGAACAGCTGTGTGTTTAAATCCACTTCAGCACTTCCTAGCTCTATAGTCTTTTTACTACTCAAAGCCATTGCATTCTGCTCTTTATGATGAGGACAAGTAATATCTACCTCATGGGAGGATTAAATGAAATTAACAAATGTGGGGGAATTTATGACAGTACCTTGCATATAGTTCAGGGCTCAGTAATAACAACTGCCATTAATTTTATATCTTGATGTAGATCTGTAAACCCAACACCTCAAGGTGATGATGAAATGATACATTTTTATTATTTAAAGACTTCATAAACTAGTAAAAAAAAAAAAAGGTCAGTGTTTTATAAAAAGCTACACTCAAACACAACTTTATAAGACCAAGGTTTTTGATATATTCTAGTCCAACTCTCTCATGAAGAAGAAGAAACTCCAGTGTAGAGAGAAATGTGTCAATGGCCACATTTCATACATAAGTAAACTGGCCACTAACTGGGGAGGAGTTTAGTTGGGAGAGGATGTGAGAACTGATGTTTTGGGCAAAGGTCATGGCATGTCCCAAAGCACTTTGGAGTAAAATATTCCAGGAGCTACTACTCATTTCTGAGGGGTTGAAATATAGAATATGCACAAGCATATTGACTGTTGAATGAGTATGCTTTTCCCAATGATGTGGAGAAACGGGGTGGGAGAAGATGAAACCAGAGAGCCAGCTTTGGAAGGACTTTGAATGCCAGATTGAAGAGTTCAGTTGTATCCAGCAGGTGAGGAGGAGTTAAAGGAAAGACTTCCAAGGGAGAAGTGAAGGGGTCAGATTTGCATCTTAGAAAGGTCACCTTGGCAGCAAGGGGGAAAGATTGGAAAAGGAAGCGACTGGGGGTGGAGTTGGGACCAGGTAAAAAGCTTCTGCCCTGTTTCAGGCCATGAAGAGATACTCAGGAGGAGGACTTGGTGAGCAGGTGAACGTAGGAAATATGGAGGGTGTAGGTCTCTGGTATGGGTAGTGATTAGAGTCAGAGTGGTGTCATGAGGCCCAGTGCCTGATAATCTTTTCACCACATATTGCCTTTCTTTTTTTAGAATATGTTTTTATTGATTTTTAGACAGAGAGGGATAGAGCGATAGAAACATTGATGAGAATCATCATCGATCAACTGCCTCCTACATGCCCCCTACTGGGGATCCAGCCTGCAACCTGGGCATGTGTCCTGACTGGTAATCGAACTATAACCTCTTGGTTCCTGGGTTGCCACTCAACCACTTAGCAACACTGGCTGGGCCATATTGCCTTTCTTTTTCCTCTCCTCCCCAAATCTTTGTAAGGGGAAAATGTACACATAATTTGGCAGAATAATGTAAAAATAGAGTACCACCAAAGTGATTGGGTACCAAGCGTGGTCATCATGATAGGTTAATGGACACTAGTTTATTTTAATTATATAAAATTCACATACTATCTAATCCTAAAGGAAAAATAGTTATTATCCTGTGCATTTATCTCCTAAAACTAATTTGGAATTTTAAGTGATTTTTTTAAAAACAGAAAAAGAGAAAAGTAGTAATTATTTTATAGAAATGTCTTCCCTAGTAATAGAATTGGGTAGATTAAAAAACACACAGTATTAATAAAGTTTTAAATACTTTTTATACTGGACTCAAGATTAGAGAACCAGGATTAAAATTCTCTCTTAGCCACGTTCCTGATTATTGGGTCTGGGCACAGCCTGCTTCTCTGAACTGCCCTCTCTCATCTGTGAAGTAAAGATGATTCTTGATATACCAGTCTCCTGGGTTTACGTGACTGGTGAAAGCTATTATTGTTACATGGTTATGTTACAAAGTTGTTGAAAGACCGAGATTCTTAAAGTACACTTGTCTATGAGCTGCTGGTTTCTGGATGGAGGCTTTATTTGCATAACTTCTGTTTCATAAACTGGAATTTTTCATTAAAAAATCCTAATTCTTAGTCTTCCAGAATGAAGTTCAAATATATTATGTTCCCCCCTCAGGCCTCTGTTTATAATAAAATAACCCAAACGATGCAAATTATAATACATAGCTTCACAGTTCCTCAAGGCAGCCTCCTTTTTGGCTCTGCCTGGAAGAGTCCAGCTTGGATGCTGAGTGGGCCTTGCCATTACTCCTGTCATTCACTTCCTGCTTCTCTCCAGTACAGACTTCTTTACTTATCAAACCGAAATCATGGGTGGAATCTTTTCAAGGGAGATCTCCACTGTTTTAATTTTATTATGTGATTTAAATATGTACTAACATAAAACCAGGTATAAACTCATGATGGTCATAGCTTTCATCCAAACACAAAACCAAAACAGATTTTGCAAATGAAAGACAAACAAAACTACCAAAAAAAACAAAAACAAAAACACAGTAACTTTCAAATTAACATTAATTTCTTGTGTCTTAATATTGTTTGCCTGAAATTAAATTCTCTCTTGCAGTGTGAATATGGTACTCACTGCTATGGAAAGGAATATTGTCTTTTTTTTTCTTTTTCTCTTTTTTTCTAGTTGAACGCCTATAGAACCTTGGTTTTAACACGTGGTCTTTCAGGAGCATGTGCATATCATTTGCATATGAAGTCCTCCATTCTCATTGGTCTGTTTTGCACCATTATGATCCTAAATACAAAGCCCAGTATGGTGCTGCAATTGGTGGCAGTATTAGGCAGCATACTGAGCTATGTTCATACTTCTTGAACTATTTGTGGTGGAGTCTTTTTTCTTAAATCTCAGTCTGGTATGTAGTCCTGTAGCGTAGTGAGTGTATCATGTGCAACTCCCATCTGACTCTGGTCATACGTGTACTTGTCTATGTCCTTTTCAGTGAGATGAGCTCATACATCACAGACTTAGATATTGGGGCAGTGTCTTATTGCTACAGGAATTTCTAATCACCTACCTTCATTTTCAGTACTCATGTAACCATGGGCAGGTAATAAACAGTTTTCTGCCCAGTATTGTCCACAGATCACACTTTGAGTAGTACTGGATTGGAATACGTTTATGTAGCTGGGGTTGGTGAGAAGAGTTCAGAAGGATGTGTGTGTGTGTGTGTGTGTGTGTGTATAAAAATGTACTTTAGCCCTACCTGGTTTGGCTCAGTGGATAGAGCGTTGGCCTACTGACTGAAGGGTCCCAGGTTCGATTCTGGTCAAGGGCACATGCCTGGGTTGCGGGCTCGATCCCCAGTAGGGGGAGTGCAGGAGGCAGCTAATCAATGATTCTCTCTCATCATTGATGTTTCTATCTCTCCCTTCCTCTCCCTTCCTCTCTAAAATCAATAAAATATATTTAAAAAATGTACTTTAAAGATGCATATAATTCATTTTCTGTAGCTGCTCTCACCTTACCTTCAAGATCCCATTCCCACGGAAGATGGAAAACATCTGGTGATGGACCTGGAGAGTATTATGCTAAGTGAAATAAATGGTCAAAGAAAGACAACTACCATATGATTTCACTCATATGTGGAATCTAATGAACAAAGTAAACTAACAAAATAGAAACTGATTCATACATAGAGAACAGACTGACTGCTGTCAGAGGGCCTGAGTGAAAAGGATGAAGAGATTAAGCAAAAACAAAACAAAACATAAAACCCCCCAAACCCCCCAGGTGGGTCAGTTGATTGGAACATTGTCTTGTACACCAAAAAGGTTGCAGGTTTGATTCGAGTTCGGGGCACATACCTGGGTAGTGGGTTCAGTCCTCCATCAGGGTGCATATGGGAAGCAACTGATAGATGCTTCTCTCTTACATCATGTTTCTCTCTCTTCTTTCCTTTCTGTCTAAAATCAAGAAAAACAACAACACATATCCTCAGGTGAGATTAAAAACAAAAACAAAAACCTCACAGGCACAGAAAACAGTATGGTGATTCAAGAAGGAAAAAGGGGGTTGGGAGGAGGTAGAAGAATGTATGGGGGGATAATGGTGATGGAAGGAGTCTTGACTTGGGGTGGTGAAATGCAATATAGTATACAGGTGATGTATTATAGCATTGTACACCTGAAACCTATATAATTTTATTAACTAATGTCACCTCAATCAATTCAATAAAAAAAGGGGAAAAAAAGAGCACATTACTCCAAGGTTTAAAAACTCTGTGATTGGTTCTCTTATTTCTCAAGGATTTCCCCTTCCCTCATTCGAAAGATGGCATTCGGGTGAAGGGAAAAGCTTCTTATTCTCATGGCATGGGTGAAGGGCATTTTATTCATTGTGTGACCCTCACTGAGTCCATTGCTCTGCACTTGGCACACATTGTGACTGGGCGTAGTGCCCTGGTTCCAGTGAAATGAGCCTGTTCCCATTTGGTCTTGTCACCTTGGCAGCTGGTTTGGACTTCCTGGACCTAGCCGTTGTGTCTGGCGGTACCTTCTGCAGACATGACCCCTGCTTTGCTCCAGTGCCATGGTGAGTGCTGCCTGTGGGGAGAGGGACCGCCATGCTAGGTGATGAGGGCTATTGGTCACAATGTTCGCTAATGCTGTGAAAGCTACACAGATGTTAGTTTTTCTGTCTGTTTGCACTTGTCAAGGAGCTTGAATTCTTGTAGGATATTGGACACTTACATGTGATCTTCTGTCCCCCTCCCTATATCCCCCCTTCCCTTTCTCTGTTGTACCAGATGTCCAGAGTGGCTTATGTGACTTAAAAACTTCAGACTGGAAGGGACAGGAGTCAGGAGGGTAAGTGAATGATAAGGGGGAAGAGTCCTGTTCCCATCATTAGGTGGGCACCTCTCCCTAAGATCTGAACATCAGGGAAGAAAGAAATAGAGAAACTGTCAAACAGCTCAGGGATGGCCTAGATTGAAGCTGGCAAGTAATTTCAGACAATACCTTCTACTGGTCTGCCTTGTATACAAACCTTTCTCACTTAATAGTTCATGATAAATCTGCTCTTTATATTTCATCAGGACATGAGAACTGACATATTTCTTAGGATTGGTCATGTAACTGCAATGTGCATTATGTATTAGAGATTGATGTGTTTAAAGGTTTACTTTGTATTTTGAATAAGTGCATTTGGATCACTAGATATACTAAAGATATGTATGAATTGATATTAAAATTAATTTTTTTATTGGTGAAGTGTTCATTTGTTTTAGTTTCACAGTTGCTGAATATAGCAGACAATATGAAAATTTTTTTTTTTAAAGTACAATCTTTTTTTTTTTTAATATATTTTATTGCTTTTTTACAGAGAGAGGAAGGGAGAGAGATAGAGAGTTAGAAACATCGATGAAAGAGAAACATCGATCAGCTGCCTCCTGCACACCCCCTACTGGGGATGTGCTCGCAACCCAGGTACATGCCCTTGACTGGAATCGAACCTGGGACCTTTCAGTCCGCAGGCCGACGCTCTATCCACTGAGCCAAACCGGTTTTGGCAACAATATGAAAATTTGACACAGAGTTTGACAGCATAAAGCACTAGAGTTTATCATTGGAGAAAAAATTAATGAATGAAGTTTTCACCTCTTAGTACATTAAAGAACAACAACCAAAGAGTAGAAAATAACATAGGTAAACATTCAGATGATAAAGTAATAGATACTTATTTGTTCATTTTTCTAATATATAATCTGTGAATAGTTTCCTTCTTTGATATCTTTTAACGTTGGGTATTTATAGCTCCTGTTACTGATATTCAGAAATTCCATTGAGAAAGATGGAGAGAAATGCACTAATATCTTCATGGAGTCATGCTTACGTAGACACAGGATGTCTGCATTGCCCTCTTCAGAAGTGTCAGGATTGTTGGCTAAAAGAGAGTGGCATTTAAAATTAGATTTTTCAGATGAATTCAAGTGTTTCTTTTTAAATGTATAATTTTCTAGTAAGTGCAGAGCACATTTTCATTAAATGAAAACCTTGAACAGGCAATATAAATTTAGTTTCTTTGTTACTATGTCACACCTCCCCCCCCCCCCCCCCCTATAATTTTAGTTAGAATGAAAATTTGCCAGGCTAGAATCAGACACCTGTAGTGCTCCATCTGCTGAGAAGGTGCCTCATTTGGCTTTGTTAGTGATCTGGAATGCTGATATATACCATGGTATATGAGAGCCCTACCACTAAGGGTAGCCCTGGTTTTTCACCAACAATCATATAAAATTACCAAGTTTGATTTAGGCTCTGAGTTCAATGACTGCACTTACTGAAAACCCTACCCTCTGAGCCTCTACTGATTGTGCTGACAAAGGAGGGAGGGCAGGGTATTTGTCAGCTCAGGCTTCCATAAAAAAAATATTATTGGGTGGGGGCCTTAAACAACAGAAATTTATCTTTCACAGTTCTGGAGGCTAGAGGTCTTTGGTTGAGGTGTCAGCATGGTCAGTCTCTGTTGAAAGCTCTCTTTTTGGATTGTCAATGGCTGCCTTTTCACTGTGTGAGTGCACATGACCTTTCCTCGGAGTGTGCATGAGGTGGGGGGATGGAGAAAGCTCTCTACTGTCTCTTCTTATCAGGGCACTAATCCTGTGGGTTCAGGGCCCCACCCTTATGACCTCACTTAACCTTAACTACTCTTTGGAGGCCTCATCTCCAAATACAGCCACCCTTGGGGTAAAGGCTTTGATGACTGAATTTTGGAGGGACATAACATACAGTCCATACCAGACAGGAACAGAAGATTAATCAATGGTTTATATAATGTTCCTATAAATTTCATCTTTCAGTGTCTGGAAACTGCTCCTTTTGGGCAAAAGATGCCATGCTGGTTTTAAAATTAAGGCTTCCAAATATTTTTGAAAGTTTTCTCTTTGAGTGTCTGTGTCCCCTCCATTTGAATCTGGACAGACTTGTGGGTGCTTTAACCAACTGGGTATGCTGGAAGTGATACTGTGTTACCTCTGTGCCTCTGGGATCCACAAGACATGCAGCAGCTAGCTCCCTTGTTACTGGAACAGCTGTGTTTGGAGTCCTGAGCCACTAGGTGGCTCTACTACTTCTGATACCCTGAGGCCACCATGCTGTGGGGAAAGCCAGGGAGAGGCCAAGTGTAGGTGCTCTGCTTGGCAATCGTGGTGTTCAGTCTTCCCAGCCCAGACACCAGACATGTGAGTACATGAGCCTTTAGATGATTTCAGCCCTCAGTTGTTGAGTCCCCCCAGCTTTTGAGTTTTCACAGCTGAGGTCCCAGATATCATGGATTAGATGGAAACAAGCCATTCTTACTGTGTCCTGTCCGAATTCCTGACCCACAGAATCTACGAGCATAATTAAATGGTTTTTAAGAGGCAGCTAGGTTTGGGGGTAATTTGTAACACAGCTGTCCCTTATCTCTCATTCAATTGCATTCTCTGGCACTCACTGTTTATCATCAGCCAAATCCTGTATATCCTCAGCCTCCTCCATTAACTTCCCCTTCCCCTTGCTCTAATTGAAACTTTACTACCCTTAGGGCATTGCTTCCTCCGTGCACTCTCAGGTGGTGGCAGTTTTCTCTCACATACCCCTGGAGGAGGGGTGGAAGGTCCTTTTTGTCTTTCTTTGCTACTTTTGGACTCTTCTCCTTTCTAAAGATCCCTAACTCCAAATCTTGTGCCCTCAGACTACACAAACCACTGCTCCTCCTTGTTGCAATCACTTCAGTCTATGACCATTTTAACTCCTGGCTCACTGCCACTTGTTCCCATACTACTTCTTTCATAATTCTTGATGATTTCAATGTACACATAAATTGTCCCCTCCGTTTCTTGGTGTCTCGGTCCTCTGCCCTCCCCACTTAATTGTTACATTCATCACTGTAACTCTCGTGGCTGCACTCAGACTGAGTGCATTGGTCCTTTCCTGCTCCCCAAGCCAGCAGTTCTCAAAGTGAGGTCTGGTGGCCTCTGGGGATTCCGAAGACACTTTTAGAGGTTCTGTTAGGTCAAAAACTATTTTTATAATAACAATAATGATATTAAGACATTATTTGCCTTTCGAACTTTCATTTACTTGTCATTGCACAGTGTAATTTCCTAAGGAATACATGAGGTGTGAT
This sequence comes from Myotis lucifugus, assembly GCF_000147115.1. NCBI lineage: Eukaryota > Metazoa > Chordata > Mammalia > Chiroptera > Vespertilionidae > Myotis > Myotis lucifugus. The sequence goes on along the minus strand of NW_005871260.1, from coordinate 637,136 downwards.
GAACGCCTCCACCCTGGCAGCTAATGGAATGTGTACTTGAATATTCTTGGGTTTTAAAATTTTCTGTTTTAATTTCAATATGGTAAATATTAATGCATATAAACCAAAAAGTTTTTGGAGTCCATACTAATTTTTTTTTTTTAATCCTCACCCTAGGATATTTTTTCCATGGATTTTCAGAGAGAATGGAGTTGGGGAGAGGAGTGGGTAGGGGAGAGAGAGAGAATGAGAAAGAAAGAGAAAATACCAACATGAGAGAGATCCATTGATGGGTTGCCACCCGAATGTGCCCTGACCAGGGCCGGGGATCAAACTTCAACCAAGGTATGTGCCCTTGACCCAGAATTGAAGCCACGACCCTTCAGTCTGAGGGCCGACACTGTAACCACTGAGAAAATCCGGCCAGGGCTAATTTTTAAGAATGTTGTAAAGCCATCCTGAGACCAACATGTTTGAGAACTGCTGCCCTAAACCTTGTCATTACCAGTGACTGCAGTCCATCCTTGTCTCATCTTTAAGCATCCTGCTGTCCAATCAGGACCTATCTTTCTAACTCAGCCTCTGTTATCCTGACTCCAGTAGTCCTTCAATCCCACTAGGACATAAAATCCATTGACCCTACCCCCTTTATACTATTCACCACTCCTCTCATGTCCTCATTTCCCTTCTCCCAATTTAAATTCCTTCGTATAACTCATCATCAGTCTCTTCAGTGTACTCTTAATTTCCTCTCTCCTCTCTCATTTTGTAGGATTCATCTGGAAAAGCTGGTAAAACCCAACTTTCCACCATTCTAGTTTATGCTTGTGTACTTTAATGTAGTTGAAGAAAAACCCTCAGCCAAGCTGACTGGTTTCACTTTAATTTCCCCATCACTAATCTGAAAAGGGCCTTCCAGCTGCTAGGTCATCCGGCTACATTTCCTTGGTCAATTCATTCATGACTTCTGCCCTCCCACTCTCTCCTCTTCCCTCAACAAGTCCTCTTCCATTCTCAGCCTCAGCTAAAGACTTTGCTTCTTAGTTCACTTAGCAACTAGAAGAGAACTTCTGCTTGCATTTGTGCCCATGTGTTCTGTCTTCATTACTCTTACTCTGCTTGAACTGTTTGCTCTTATCCAAGGCCAACCCTCCACTGGTGCACCAGATCCCATCCTGCCCTGATTCCAGGTCGTGGCTAGCATATCCTCCTCACTCTGCAGGATCATCCCCCTCTACTGGATTATGGTCACTCTGCATACAACCATGATGTTATTTCGCCTACTTTAAAATACAACCATCTCCTGACTCCCACTCCCCTCATTTGCTACTCCACTTTTCTGTTTTCTGTAATAGCAACTCCCTTGAGAGAGTTGTCAATATTCACTTTGTAATAGTTCTCCTCTAACTCCCTCTTGAACCAGTCCAATTCAGTGTTTGGTCCCATTCTGTTTCCTTTTACCAAGATCACCAATGACCCCTATATTGTTAAAACTAGTAGCCAATTCTCAATCAGTCAGAAGCATTTGAGATAATCAACTACCTCCTGCTCTGAAAACACTTTATTCACTTGGCCTCTAGGCTGTCACATTGTCTTACTTCTCTTCCTTCTTCGTCTCATTTGGTGGTTTTCCCTCAGGTCCCTGATGCCTAAATATCACAGTACAACAAGGTTTGGTCTTTGTGCCTCCTCTTCTTAAAGCTTTCATCTAGTCTCATCAATATGCTGACCACCCCAAATTTGTATCTCCAGCTTAGTCCTTTTCCTGAACTCTAGGCTTCCCTATTCACCTGACTTTCAACATTTCCAATTGTATGTGTAACAGGCAGGCATCTCACCATGATTACAAATATATATTTGGTACTGATTCTCTCCCTCAAACCTGCTCCTCTAGTTTTCCACATCTTGGTAAATGACAAATCTGTCTTACTGCTTGTTCATGTTAAGGCCTTTGCTGTCTTCCTGGGTTCCTCTATTTCTCTCACACTCCACATCCAATCTGTCAGAAAATACCATTGATACCACCTTCAGAATATATCTAGAATCTGGTTATTGTCACCCACCTCCACCACATTCAACTCAGTTCAAGCCCAACATCATCTATTTGTACCTGGATTATTGCCTTCTCCTCCTTTTTTTCCCATTTGTCTCCTTGACCTCTGTTCTTACAACTATTTTCTGCAGAAAAGCCATAGTAATCTTTTAAAAATACCTCCCATCTCTTCAAAACCCTTTAATGGCTTCCTGTCTCACTCGGGAGTGAAAGCCAAAGTAAAAGGGCCTCCATAACCAGGCTTCCACACATCCTTATTTTCCCATACTCGCCCCCCTCCCCACTTACTCTACTCCATCACATTGCCATAGAAACACCATTGTGCTCACGTCTCAGGGTCTTTCTTTGCACTTACTCCTCCTTTTACCTGTATAACTCCCTCTGTGACCTTCTTCAAGTCTCCATAAATATAACTTTCCTAGTGAGGGAGGACTTCCCTGACTATCTTAATTGAAATTGCCACCTTTCTAACACTTATCCTCTCTTTTTTCTTGTTAATCCTCACATGAGGATATTTTTTTCCTTTGATTTTTTAATTTTTTATTTTTTTTAGAGAGTGGAAGGGAAGCAGAGGGACAGGAGAGAGAGAGGGAAACATCGATGTGAAAGAGACACATGGATTGGTTGCACCCCTACTGGGGCTGGGGATTGAGCCTGCAACTGAGGTACATGCCCTTGACTGGAATCGAACCCATGATCCTTCGGTCCGAGGGCCAACACTCTAACCACTGCGCAACCGACTAGTGTTACACTCTCTTGCTTTAATTTTTTCCATGTTTATTTTATTTACTATTTTGTATATTATTTATTTATGTCTTGTGCATGCCTATTTATATTGTTAATGAAAGCTCTATGAGGGCAGGGATTTTTATCTGTTTTGTTACTGCTATATTCCTAGTACATGGAAGAGTATTTGGCTTATAGTAGCTGCTCAGTAAATATCTGATGATTTGAGGCATTAAGACAGTATTAATAAGAGAATCAGAGAGATGATTTTCAGATGATGGAATAGTTCTGATCACATTTGAATTTCCATTACTTTCAAGGTTTATGTTTGAATTTTGAGCATCTTGATTCTAGGAGAAGAAGAACTAGGAAAAAAAGTGCCATATCATTTTTAGTCTATCCTTTGGGGTTGAAGAACAATTGGAACCTAAATAGACTATTATTACCCCAAGAGAGGAAGATGGCAGATGAGCAGGGAGTTGCTCTTCTATCAGTAGTAATCTATAGACTGGCTCTTGAAGGTGTTCTTTAATATCTAGAGCTATAAAGTTTTCTGCTAAAATTACCCTCTGTTGGTGATATAGTTGATGTTTTAAAGCAGAAAAATGATAGAGAAATGTTTTAGTGAAAGTCTCTTTCTTGATATTTTGAGATAAGATTGCTGTGTCAGTTAGTAGCTGTGTCATAGTTTTCTTTTTTGTGTTCACCTGCCTGCCATGGTGCAAGGAATAGTGTAGATATTTAATATTTGTTAACTGAATGAATACATGAGACAAAAATGAGTTGGTACTGTGAAAAGTTATGCTAGGAAAAAGTTAGGCTTATATTCTCCTCTCTGTCTAGAGGCAAAAGCTATGTAAAAGTCAGGAGTAGAGCATATTTCCACCTAGTATAATTACACATCACTGAATTATATCATGCAAATGTTTTAAGTGAAAAAATATTTTTTGTCTTTGTTATGTGGCATTTAAAAAGGTTTTGCCAACGACAAGATTTTTTTAAAAAATCTGAATAGTGTACATATTTCTTTATCTATATATTATTTGTAATTCATGATTCTTACAGGAGAACTGAAGGCAATCCTATATAATAAAAGATAAACATGTAAATTGGCCATCCCTCCGCTACACCCACCAGCCAATCAGGAGTGAGTATGCAAATTAACCCAACAAAGATGGCGGTTAATTTGCATACACAGGCACTGGGCAGAGAGCAGAGCAGGAGAGCCGGCAGCTTGGGGGGACGTGGCTCCCTCAGTAGCTCCCCCCAAGCCACCAGGTGGAGAGCAGAGCCGGAAAGCCGGAGACTTGGGGGGATGTGGCTCCCTCAGTTGCTCCCCCCAAGCCGCTGGGCGGAGAGCAGAGCGGGAGAGCCGGTGGACAGTGGAGAGACTTGGGGAACTTGGCTCCCCAAGCCACCAGACAGAGAGCAGAGAGGGACAGTTGGCGGCTTGGAGGACTTGGCAGAGTGGGAGGCCATGGGACGGAGACAGAGCAGGAAGAGAAAACCAAGAGCACAGGGAGCACCAGGAATTCTGAGAATAGTAGTTCTGGTGGCAGCCCCAGGACCTGAAGCTGACACCCAGAGCGCGGGGAGCACCAGGAATGCTGGGAATCATAGTTCTGGTGGCAGAGGGATCTCCTAGAGTGACACTAGAGCAAAGTGAGCCTGGAGCAAGTTACTGTTGTGGTGGGGGATGGAGGGAAAGCAAAAGTGAGAGACATAAGTAAAATCAGAGTGTCTAGGAAAAATTAAAGGGAAGATATCCTAAAACTTCCAGGAAATCTCCACCAATGAAGCAAAGGAAAAAAATGCTTCTATTATTCTGTGAGCAGCAAACCAAACTGAGTTGGAGTCTCAGACAATTCGCTCATATGATTGCAAAGACAGACAGAAACTCCTGGATTGGAGAGGGCTCCCCTGAGAGCTCCCAGATTGGAGAGGGTGCAGGTTGGGCTGAGGGACCCCCACATTCCCCAGTGCACGAATGTCGTGCACCGGGCCTCTAGTATCTTTATAATAGCCTCCTTCTGTTCCTAGATAAATCCAATAGGTTTTACCAGTGTATAATAACATGCCAGTAAAATGAAGATTAGTATATTTTGCCCTAATTTTTCTAAGCCAATTCATTGTACTCTAATGGAGTGAAATAAAAAATGGCCTTTAATTGAATAATTTATTATGCCATTTATTTTTTCTTAATATCAAACACAGGAAGTAGTACTTAATCAATTTCCTTGCTTATTACTGAAAGTAAAGGGCTGCACAGTTACATGGTAAGCCAATTAGGGAATGCTCATATATTTTTTAGGAAAACATTTGTAATGTTATTATATAGCATCATTCCTTGTTCTAAGGCTTCATTGATATGTACATACACTCTTAACTGCATCTTTTTTTTTTAAAGATACAGTTGATTGCATGGTGGATAATCTCAAATTTCAGCATAATCATGAATCATACTTAGACTAAGGCAGTTGGTTTAATGCAATAGTTTCCCCCCCAAAGCACCTCTTTAACAGCTAATTTTCCCAGACTACTATTGCATGTAAAGTGTCATTTCCTGTGATTCAGTGTTTCTTTAATCTCAAAGGACCTCTATTTTTTTCTAAATTCCCAAGGTATTTGCTTGGTTTCCTTCCTCGGACCCCCAACTTTGAAATAGCAGAATAACAATCAGTTCTACTACTCTACAGTATATATATTTTTAATGCCTGGCCCCAAATCTCAGGCATTCAATAAACACTAGTTGATTGATTGATCTAAACCCCTTCTACTCCTGCAGACTGTGTAACTCAAGGAAGGCTCCTGAATGAATCAAAGGCCCCTCTTGGACTCCTCATCATGTCAGTTAGATTTGGAATGTATACAGTGGATGAGGAAAAAATATTCAATGATCAAAATTTTACTTTTAATTATTATGGGAAGACAATTGAGGAAACTTGATTTTACTGTGGCTAATTAGAGATTTGGGCTTTCAGAGTCAGAGTTGGATTTGAATACTGACTTCTACACTAAGCAGCCCTATGGCTATAGACAAACCATTTGACTTCTCGGTCTCTTCCTTTGTAAACAGACCATAACAACACCTACTCTGTAGGGTTGTAGTCAATTTTAAGAGTGTCTATAGCTGTAACCGGTTTGGCTCTGTGGATAGAGCGTCGGCCTGCGGACTGAAAGGTCCCAGGTTCGATTCCGGTCAAGGGCATGTACCTTGGTTGCGGGCACATCCCCAGTGGGGGGTGTGCAGGAGGCAGCTGATCGATGTTTCTCTCTCTCATCAATGTTTCTAACTCTCTATCCCTCTCCCTTCCTCTCTGTAAAAAATCAATAAAATATATATTTAAAAAAAAAGAGTGTCTATAAACGTCTCTGTCAATGGTAGGCCCTCAGTAATGGTAGCTCTGTATAGAACTGTGAAATCTAATGAGTGTACTAATTACAAGATTATATATAAGATTAAGTCCAGGTTTTCATGTTCTTGGTGGTGCTGTTACCTGAGGATTGCTTTAGAAGCTAGATTCCAGGATGTTTGAAGATCCCTGTATTTCATGAGCAGTAAGAGTGATGTTCATAAATTTCTCATGCCGAACTAGCTAATTGGTAACTTAGTAACAATTGGTTAAAATAGTTGAAAAAATAACTATGAACAGAACCTGTTCTTATCTAGGCTAATTTGTTCAAATTTAAAGGCCCCAAACTCATTGTAGAATTATCCATATCTGGATACAAGGATTGATTATAAAACCACACGCCTCCATTTATTTTGTTGCTGATATGTGGTTCAGCCTGACACCAAGCCCTTGAATCACAGTTTTCCACTTCTCCTGTCAGTGACTTCATTTGAAGAATAGCCTTTTTCAATGTGAGACTTTCAATATATGTTAAACCAAGACAATAAAATAATCATACACTAACCAAACTATTATCTTTCAGTGTACACAGCCTGCAAAGATGTGGTGATTTAGATTTCATTTCAACACTTCAATTAATGGTTTACAGATAAACACAAAACAAAACAACACAAAGCAAAACAGCAGAATGCTCTCCGACTTGAGGTTGCAGCAAACTTCACCTGGGATCTTAGGGGATTCCTTCTCCCAGATCCCAGCCCAGATCCCTTATGCCACTGGACTTTGCACTATTTATAGCCATTTGGAGCTGCCTGGCTTCCCACTCTACTGACTACTAGATGTACTTCTGGGAGCCCCCTGTGTTCATGGTGTGGCCCAGTTCAGAATCTCCCAGGGAAACCCGGCCTTGGAGAAGTTGATTTGTTACTGAGGTTGGCGTTGATGGCCCCTTCCACTTTGTACTCAGTCCCAATCACATTAGAATTAAGGATTCTGTTGCCAGGTTACCAGTCTAAATGGATGCTGCATATCACTGAAATAATTCAGGAACATGGTGCTAGTTAATTCAAGCCTTCACCCATGTTTCTTTGACCATAGTAGACAGATTGTCAAGTGAAATTTAAAAGAATTCCCCTGCAGAGTGCATTGGTCCTGCCCCTAGTAAACTGAAAAACTAGCCTGGGAAGCAAATGGTTGGCATGCATAGGCATCCTACCACATGTTATGGTCCAGCCCAGCTCTTGGTGCTTGGGGTTGCTGTTATTACCAAGTCTCTCCATTCCATCTTTAAAGTCTGCCTGGGACCCTGTTCCCTGTTTCTGGTTTCTGGATCCAGGATGCTGATGTTTCCTTCATGCTCACACCACCACATAGCCCAAGTCCTGCCAACATCTTTGAATGCCTTCTGCCTGGTCTGTGTCTTCTCCGGTCATTGGTCCTTTCCTGTATCCCAAGTGTATTTTGTCTAGTGTCTTCCCAAATCCCAGAATACTGATTTTGCTTTTCACCAGTACCCAGCATTTCCCCGGTTCCCTCCTTTCTGCTTGAACCCCCCAGGCAAACTCTCAGGTTAGCTTCCTCTCTGTCTCCTTTGAACACTGGAACCTGGAGAATTTCTCAGAGTATTCATTTTATTTTAAAAAAATATTTTTATTGATTTCAGAGAGGAAGGGAGAGGGAGAGAAAGAAACATCAACGATGAGAGAGAATCATTGATTGGCTGCCTCCTGCATGCTGGGCCTGTGCCCTGACTGGGAATGGAACCGTGACCTCCTGGTTCATAGGTGATGCTCAACCACTGAGCCAAGGGCCGGGCTCTCAGAGTATTTATTTACATGAAATTCCATTGTGCCTCTGGTGTGTGGGTGGATTGAGGAGAAGGGGTAAAGCAATATGGAGCGGTTACGTTTATTTGATCATAGGACTTGCTGTGGGAGCATCTTGGTGAGTGACATAGTTAAGAACACACTTGGAGAAATGCTGCCAAATGGAGGAGTTGAGATACTGGGGGCTAAGGAAAATGTCAACAGAAGATATTATCCCTTTAAACACAGAAGAACATCAGTGCTGTAGACATGCTTGATTTTGAACTTTCTCCATGTTTTCTGTGTACTAATGTCACTCGAATTAAAACCTTTCCTCTTAATTCTGATATTTGGTTACTGACGTTGTCCTTCCTGATTGCTTCTTTTTTCTCCATTCAGCAAGTTTAGCATTTATTGATAACCGACTACATGTCATATGCTTTGCTAGTTGCCAGAAACACAAATATGAATAAGCAAAGTTTGTCCTTAAAAAGTGAATTATAGTGTAAAGTGAATATTTTATAAAGCTGGTTCTACATCAATCCAGTCATTTTGTTTTTCTTCATTTCAGGCCTAAGTCTTAAAGAAAAACACCACAGAGCTTTATTCAATTTCCACTCCAAATAATAAAGGATCCCCTTAGGGTATAAAAGGAATTTCTGAAAATAGAATAAGTTGTATGAAAATTTTATATATTTCTATACCTCAAAACCTACCATAGCCCTGACCGGTTTGGCTTGGTGGATAGAGCGTCAGACTGTGGACTGAAGGGTCCCAGGTTCGATTCCGGTCAAGGGCATGTACCTTGGTTGCGGGCACATCCCTAGTAGTGGGTGTGCAGGAGGCGGCTGATCGATGTTTCTCTCTCATCAATGTTTCTAACTCTCTATCCCTCTCCCTTCCTCTCTGTAAAAAATCAATAAAATATATTTTATAAAAAACCACAAAAAACCTACCATAAAATTAAAGGGCAAATAGTAAACTAGGAAGAACATCCTATATAATAATCCTATATAATAAAAGGGTAATATGCAAATTGACCCTAACTGCGGAATGATCAGGAACGACAGGTCACTATGATGCACACTGCTCACCAGGGGGTAGACGCTCAACACAGGAGCTGCCCCCTGGTGGTCAGTGCGCTCCCACAGCGGGAGCTCCGCTCAGACACAAGCCAGGCTGATGGCTGCTAGAGCAGCGGCAGCGGTGGCGGGAGCCTCTCCCGCCTCCGCGGCAATGCTAAGGATGTTCGACAGCGGCTTAGGGGAGCAGGCCTAAACTATTAGGCATCTCCCAAGGGCTCCCAGGCTGCCAGAGGGATGTCTGACTTCCTGCTTAGGCCTGATACCCAGGGGAGCGGGCCTAAGCCAGCAGGTGGACATGTCCTGAGGGGTCCCAGACTGCGAGAGGGCGCAGGCAGGGCTGAGTGACCGCCCTAAGTGCACGAATTTTCATGCACTGGGCCTATAGTTTGGAACATAAAAGACAAAAGTTTACTATTTATAAGAAAATGAGCACAAAGTTGCTTTTAATGTCATTGTTTGAATGAATGAATGAATGAATTGAAAGCAATAAGGAAAAAAAATCATCCCACTAGAAAAAGAGAGAAGATGTGAAGAGTTGGCATAGCCCAAGTCACACTCATACTCTCTCTCACACACACACACACACACATCAAAATACACATAACAAAGAAATGCAAATTAAGACAAAAAACCTTTTCATCGATCCTTCATTAATTTGATAAATGCATACTAAGCAGCTATTATCACATCACTGTTAAGTTGCCTTATAAATTATATTATTTCATGTAATTTAAACAATGATCCATCTGAAATAAGTGTTGTTATCTTCATTTTATCAAGGAGTAAAGGGTTTAAAGAAGTAAAGTAAAGTCTTATAGTTAGGATTTTGTAGGTGAGATCTGAACTCACCAATATGCCTCTAAATTTTACACTTTTATCTACCTACCATGGTATTCTGTTAGCATTAACAATATTATGAAGGTTATTTGATGAATATGGCAAGTTATTTATGCAATAGAATTAAGTAAAACAATATTGCAAAAATAGTATGCATATATGATCCCATATATGTTCTTTTAAAATATATAGCATTAAGCAAAATTTGGAACGATATATACTGAAACTCAAACAGTGCTTACTTTTATTTTCTGTTTATGCTTTTTAATTTTTCTACAACATATATTGTTATAAGCAAAAATATTTTAAAATCTTATAAATATGTGTGCATCTGTATATTTGTGTCTGTGTGTGACTATGACAAAACATTTTGAAGTTCATATGAAAAAATTAACAGGACCAACTTTTTTCCACAAAAGAAGAATAAAGAGGAAGCATAACCAGGGCATAGCAGATATGTGCCACTGGTGCAAGGAATGAATGAAGAAATCGATAAATGCTGAGATGAACCAACTCAGAGAAGAGGAAATACAAATGTCTCATACAGATTTGAAGAAATTGTCAATATTGGTTAAAAGACTTAGAAATAAGACCATCACGAGATAACTATTTTTCACCTATGAAGTCTGAAAAGCTTTTTCAAAAAGAGTGCTGAAACAGGTATTACAAAGGTACTATTTTGGAGACAGCAATTTGATAAGTATCAGAAGTATTAAAATTGTTTATACAAACCTTAATTCAACTTCTAGAATGTGATCCCAAATAAATAATCCTAAATACTGAAAACTCTTCATGCACAAAAGATACGTGGCATTACCAATAACAGTGAAAAATGGAAGACAACGTAAATGTGCAACACTGTGGTAATGGGGTAATAAATGATAGGATAAATAATTTGTTCATTAATTTATTCAACAAATACCCATTGATTGCCTATACTGAACCAGGCATTGGTTCAGTGCTGAGGACATTGCAGTGAACAAAATCTCTTCCTCAAATGATTTTTCAAAAGAGTACTTGTGCCCTAGCTGGTTTGGCTCAGTGGATAGAGCATCGGCCTGCGGACTGAAGGGTGCCAGGTTCGATTCTGGTCAAGGGCACATGTCTGGGTTTCGGGCTCGATCCCCAGAAGGGGGCATGCAGGAGGCAGCCAATCAATGATTCTCTTTCATCGTTGATGTTTCTATATCTCTCCTCTCCCTCCCTCTCTCTGAAATCAATAAAAATATATTTTAAAAAACAAAAGAGAATTTGTCCTCTGGCCAGAGTGTCATCTCATGTACCAAGAGGCCGATGGATCCATTCCCAGCTCATTGATGTTTCTGTTTCTCCCCCCTTCCTATCTCTCTGAAATCAATAAAAACATTGTAAACAAACAAAACAACAACAAAAAAGAGGATTTGCATAACATGGGAAATGTTGACTTTTAAAATGTTAGGTATAAAATGTAGAATATCAAATTATATTTATATTGACTTCAACTGTGTGAAAAATAAACAGAAAAAAGTGTGAAAGGAAGTACATGAAAACATTAACAGTTATTGTGTAATTGGATTGTAAATGAATTTCTTCTATATATTTTTCGCTACGACCCAAATTTTTTACAATAAGAATGTATTGCTTTTTTTAAGTTAGAAAAATAAACATAAAACATAGTTACCATTACTTATTATGTGTTTGCAGTATTCACTTTAAAGAGGAAAATAGGAACTTATGTTCAAGTAATTATGGGAATTTAATAGATCTAACTAAAACTACCAGAATTTGTGATTTTATTGAGCACCTAAAACATCTTTTGTTTTACTGATATGTTTAAAAGCCTTTAAGATGCTACTTTCATTAAAACACTTGTGTAGTAAATGGTAATTGTGTATTGAACAAATAAAAACTTATATTTGACAGATCAAAAAGTCTAACACAATGTCAATTTGATTAGGTAAATGAAAATTTAACAGCCTAGTAATTCTGTAGTCTTCTTATTTTACATGCCATAAAGAGTACAATAATATAATTAAAATTCTGAAAATGGCTGTTTAAGATAATGGTGTGTTTTTCCTTTTCCTCTTTTAAAGTAAGATAAAGGAATGCAAATTTCCACTCAAGCATTGTTTCCTATCCTGTACGACCCCACTAATGTGATTCTAAGTAAACTTTAATTATGTTTCATAGTTATTTGTAAATTTATTTTGTGTAATTGGTTTGCGTTTTGAAATGTTTTAGATAAATTCTCTTAAGTTTTGGAATTGTTTTTGTGCTTTGTGTATGGAAATTGGTTTGAATTAAAAATAAAGATTTTCAAAATTTAATTTAAAATTATGAAAGTGTTCAGTAACAACTTAAAATGTTGAATATAGGTCAGAGAGCTTTGTATTTTGGTTGTATCAGAATTTAATATGTCTTATGTAAATGTTCTATAAGATTTAAAACTCAAGGCTCAAAAATTTAGAAATTAGCATGGGATTCAGTCATGTTAGAATTAATAGTAAGCAAAACCTAGCTAGAGAACTGAAACAATGAAAGAATGTTGGGTAGACTAGAACCCTTGAGAATTAGATACTGCCTGTGAACTGCGTTTTCCCATGAGATTCTACCATGGAGATCCTTGGATTTCCCTAAGGTCAGGTGGCAGGAGAAGGGAGCTGAGGAGGGAGCTCCTGTGTCCACAGCTACTGCTCTTTGCACTATACAGCTAGCTACACCCCTTCCTGTCCCTTTCAATAGGTGAAGTTTTTGGCTTTGACTTTGAGACTGACTGAACACAGTTGGGAAATGGAGGTCAACTGAAGCTCAGGTGGTTTTTCCCTTTCTAGGAGTTTATCTGCTCTGGCCTGGCCAGGGTCAGTCCAGGCTCTCCCTCTACCTGGTGCAGGTCTGATCACTGTCTGGGCTGTGGTCGAAGTGCTGACAGCCCCGGTGCTGTCACCAGCATTTGACTGGTGTTGGTGATCCTGAAGGAAGCTCTCAGCCCGTGTGAGGTTTGGCCTGTGCAAGCCCAGCCTCCGAATAGAGAGGTCTGGAGGCCCCACTGCCACGACAGGCATCATTTTGCTCTGTCTTTTCCTTAGTGTAGCTACAACTGTGAGCTGAAACTTGAGGCTCATTCCTTAGTGTGCTCAGAATTCTGTTAGTCTCACAGTGGTTTACTCAGATGTCTACTGTGCCCTAGACTCAGACACTGTGCAGGTGACTCCCTTCCCTTCCAGGAACTAAAATAAAAGGCACCAGGTACATCATGGCCCTTCCAGGAAAGCCACATCCTGTAACAGACATGCTGTGGGGTTGGAAGAGCAAGGCAGCAGAAAGAAAATTTTTCTCCAGTTATACAGCATTTGCTGTTAACTTATTTGGGCTTTAATGCAGTAGAGTGATCAGGATTTTTCTGCTTTCTTAAAACGATGTAAAAGTTGATGTAGGGTCTTTTTCTTTCTCTGCTTCTCTCTTTTCCTCCCTATTCTTCTTTCTACCTCTATCCCCCTCTCTCTCTGACACAGAATTACCAATATTTTGCTTGCTAATTAAATTAAAGAAAAAACAACAACCCTGAGAATGAAATGGCCTACTCTTCCCAGTATAGTTAGACATATCTTGATTCCACCCCCTAAACATCATGATTTTACACCCTTTCTCTACTGTGTTCATGTTCTTCATCGGCAGAGCTAACTGCTCTCATTCAAATCTCGACTCTGCCATTTATTAGTTGTATGACCCTTGGCAAGTCAATGCCTCCGTGACTCAGTTTGCTAGTGGTTAAAATGGGGATAATCACCACACCTTCCTCATCTGGTTATTGTGAGGATGAAATGAACTCACATACATAAAACTTAGTGCATAGCAAGTGCTTGGTAAGAATTGTTATGCTGCTGGTCAACTCAGTGTCTGCTTCTGAATTAGTACAACACAAAAAGCTTCTTTAAAAAAATGTCTTCAGAGCACAGAAGATTTTGAGGTTTTTTTTTTTTTTTAAATGAAGAATAGTATATTACATGACTCTGGGTTAGGATCTGTTTAAATCCTAAAATAGAAACATTGTGACAGTCACTAGAGGAGAATTAGAAGGAGCTGGTGTCAGCTTGAACAGGGCAGAATGAGATAAAGTTAGCAATTGTGATACATAATACATCCTGGGAATCAACGGGAATTTTACAGTAATTATGATTATGACAACAATTGTACTGGATTTTCACAGTAGCTTTTTCATTTCAAAGATTTTCAAGGGAAATGTACAGGCACTTAGAAAAATCTGTTTGAAAAGGTTTAATCTCTTTAATATGCTATAGAAGGTGAATGTGAGCAAGAAAGTGGTTGAGTGGTTTCCCTGGAGAATAATACCATGTTGGTAAATGGTACATCCAAGCAGCTTAATTTCTTATTTACTTCTTTAGTATTTACAAATCCTAGTTTTCTCAAGCCGTGAGCAATTTGCATGTGAAATCTGAAGGGAAAAAATTATTTGGATTAAACCCCTTAGCAGAAGGCAACATGGTTTCTTTCTTTAAGGATATTTAACTGATGGAAGAAATGCCCCTACCAGCTCACGCCTTCTATTACCCCAGGAACAGACCTATGGATATAGCTCTTGGTAGAAATCGGAAGCACCATTAGATTTTCTCGAAGCATTAGTGTGTTTTTCCAGTTCTCTCAGAGTTGCATATTCAGAAATCATAGGCAAATCTCTTAAAATTAAAACTCATCCCTCTGATATAAAAGGTTCTCTCAGAGTCAGTGTTATCCGTGGGTGGAGTGGGCCCCAAATAAGTTGTTTCAATTAAGCAGTTGAGAAATGCCTTTGAATTCCCCCCAAATAACTTCTTTATCTATTCACTGTTTGAAATTCCACATTAGAAATTCTCCTTTTTTTAAAAAAAAAATTAAGTGTCCTATCTTCTGCAAATGCAAATATCACGGACATAACTAAGTAATAACTTGCTCCGCCTCACAATAACGTCTTAGTGAGTTTATAAACTGTTTTCTGGATTATGGGGTTTCTGTTTGGCCTTAAATAGTACTGAGTAGGGAGAGAGCATCCCTATTCTTGGTCGTTGGGAGAAGGGGTGGGAGTGTAAGAAGGTGATGCCCCAGCTGTGAAAATGGGAAAGGGGTACATAAAACAAAAGCTGGGTGTCTGCTTTTCTCTTGCTCTGGGCTGTACCTTCTTTTTTGATCTCTGAGTAATCAACAACATAAAAACCCTCCCACTTTATGCCTCCATACTTTTAGTTGTAGCTTTAAGAGGGGCTGATGTAGTTGGCTTTTGGTTAAGAGTTAGGGGTCATTCTCTCTTGTTCTCTGAGACGAAAGAAGATGTTTGGAGCCTGAACAATTACAGTTTTAGTGAAAGTGGGAAGATTTTTGAATTCTTCCCAAGCTCTCACAGCAGAATTTAGGCTTTTTCCAGAGTTTAATCATTCCTCCTATTAACAAGTTCCAGAAGATAAGTTTGTGTGATAAAGATGCCTACTTTCATGCGTGGCCCTTAAGAGGATGAAAACCAAGGAAGAACCTTTGCTACGTCGATTTCAATGATAGCAGTAGAACACAAGGGCTCCCCGGAGGGCCTCTCTCAGCCGCAATCATTGGCACCTGCAGAGTCAGCCTCGGCCTCTCTGTCAGGGAACGGCACACACCTGCTAGCCTCTATCTACCCACTCTAGCGAGGCCATTTAAAGCCGAGACAGCAGGCAGATGGCCCTGCCCTGGAATCCTTTGTCATTCCAAATTGTGCTGTCATGTGGACAAGTCCATTTGTCCCATGTGAGGCTCTTCTCTGCCTGTTTCCTTGCAACTTGCCTGGAAGATGTATTCTGCGCCTGCCCAGGTTGTTCCCCTGGACACTGACCCTCTCCTTCTCACTCAAGCTTAGAGCCTGGCCCTTTCTGCTTCACTCTGTCCCAGCCCCATTGCCCTGACTTCAGTCTAACTCTCAGGACGCACAGTCATGGCACACCCTTGTCCCTCAGAACTGTCCCGCCAGTCTTCTCGCCTGGTGCCATCCTGATCGTTCTCAGCACTAAATTGCCCTCAGTTCTGGCCTCCCGACCACTTGCAGCCTGGCCCTCTCACAGCGCTTGTGTTTCTGATGATAGAAGAAGATATTTAAAGTCCAGAAGCCTAGGTAGGAGACTGATAATTTAGGGACGCCGCCATCATATAAGACATGAACAAGGGAAGAAATAAAGTGCTTGGCAGAGAAATAAAGATATTTATGTCCTGTGAGTTGAAATAGAATAAAATTACAGGGTTTGGAGATATCTTTTGACCCTCTGCAAAAGAAAAATGTGAAAAGAGATTGTGAAAAATTCCATACTTCAAAGACATGAAGCCGATTTATGACCTCTTATAGAAAAAGGGGTTTCACCTTATGATAGTTTTATGAGCAAAACCCAGGTCTTCGAAGCATATGCCTACTAAATCAGGAGGCAATAAATGTATAATCATGTTGTTAACATTACTATAGGTTTTGCTAAAAGATGCAGGCATTGTATATGCCATTAAGGAGCTTACGCTAACAAATACAACAGTAAAACATATAAAACAATTAATTTCCTGATTGCAGGTCTTCTTTTGCTATATATCTTTTCCTCCTTAAAACTTCTTATAAAAAGAGAAATATTTAAGTTGTTAAATTTATTTGTAATACCTAGGAATGGGAAGTGATATTTTGATACCAAGATATTCTGGTATGCTAGGTGAGTGACTATGGGACATTTACTGAGTTGTCCGGTATTGCTGAGGATCATCCAGTCCTTTTTTCATTTGAAGAAGTTTGAGGAAATTATACTTTTCCCCCTATCTCCTTTGTACTTGAAATTAGAGGATGACCAGTAGATTTTGTTTAGTAGTGTAATGATGATGATTATAAGTAATTATAATAGTAACTGTATTAGTCAGGGTTCTCTGTATATATGGGGAGAGAGAGAGAGAGAAAGAGAGAGAGAGAAAGAGAGAAAGTTGATTTTAAGGAATTTGGTCACATGATTGTGGAGGCTTGATGAGTCCAAAATCTGATGGTGTAGGCCTGCAGGCTAGAGATTCAGGATGCTGTACTTCTATCCAAAGGCAATCCATGAGCAGAATTCCCTCTTGCTTGGGGGAGGTCAGCCTTTGTTCTATTCAGGCCTTCAACTGATTGGATGAGGCCTACCCACATTATGGAGGGTAATCTGCTTTAGTCAAAGGTTACTTAAATGTTTTCTCAGTCAGAAAACATGTTCATAGAAACATCTAGAATAATGTTTGACCAAATATGTGGCACTGTGGCCCAGCCAGCTGGTTGACACATAAAATTCACCATCAGAGTAACCAAACTTTACTGAGCATATTCTGAGTGCCAGGCCTTGAGTTAAGTACTTTTTAGATATCTCATTTAGTTCTCTTATTAACTCTGTCAGTTGGGTGTCTTCATTCTAACATTGAGGAAACACAGGAATGAAGTGGATAAGTTACCTGCTGAAGATCCCACAAGTAAGAAGTGGTTGAGCTAGAATTCATATTTCTTACCTCTCTATCTAAACATGAAAATGACAGATACACTGAGAACTCTTAGGGGTCTCATGAAGGGACATCTAAGTTGAGTTCCGAAGAACTCTCTGTGAGTACAAGTTGTTTATTCATTTACTCAGGTTGTGACTCTTTTCCATGATACGATCATAATAAAGACTTATGTCTTTGTGGAAGGATTCTAGGACAAGGCTCAGGAAGATCATTTGGAAGTTTATTGACAGGCTAAGAAGCATAAGTTTAAAAGGATATATTTTGTGTCTGAGGTCATATTGAGTCAATGATTATTTCAACTTGCTGAGTAGGGACTGGCCACTCATTACAAGTTGCTAGAGACGGGTAGTGTGCAGGAGAGAATCTACTCAGGCTCCAATTACCCCACAATCATCTGGAATATAGCTGATAACCAGAGGATATGTGGAAACGGCCCATAGATGCCATAAAATCATGGCATTGAGTCAGCCTGTTTGCTCTCACCTGGAACACTGATTTCTGAGGCTACAGCACTGTGAGAAGTTGTCAATTAGAAAGGGGGAGAGAGGAGAGAGGCTTTGCAATAGGCAAACAGCTTGAGAATAGTAAGAAATAATAGCTGGTTGGCTAAACTGGGTGGAGGAGAAAAGTTTAACAAAAGCAAACAGAAACCTAAAATATACCACAGCCAGGGTCCATGTAACATAAATTAAAACACCCTTTCACACCGAAGAACACTGGACAGAAGACAGTAATTGTCATTCATAATGAGTCTCCAGGACTCATTGAGAATCAGGTTTTGAACATTCTATTTTAGAAGGCCTAAAAGTGTGTGGTCTATTCTAGAAGGCTCCCTTGGAAAATTGGTAAGATGTTTTAGTGCTTACTGTAAAGTCATAAGCCTTCATTTCTCTAGAAATAATTTTCTCCATAGTGTTTCATGTTCCTAGGGTTCTGGACATAGGTATTTTTGTGAAACAGTAATCATTACTATGAGACTCAAATTCCTTCTATTGGTACAGAACCAGTGTTGCAGAGTGTTTTGGACATGGAGCTGTCGGCCTTAATTGGCTTTTGACTAGCACCCACGTTGGCTGTAGTTTAAATAGAGTTAGAGAGCCCAGCTGTGCAGAATTCATTTCCAGTGTTAGAACTCAAATTCCTTCCGACTCTGCAGCTAGCCTGACTGCCTTTTATCCTGCCTGAAGCAAATTTATTTTCATTTTATCTGCTTATAATGAAAGAGTCACTATTTAGAATTTATTGTTTTGTGCCAGTGTCTGGTAGAATGTGGCATGTAAAAAAGATTCAGGGCTTGTTTCTTTTTATGTACACATGTTGCTCAGATGTCTGAGAATAAGCATGGTGTGTAAGCAGTCATTGAAATCCAATGGCATATTTATGAGTTGTGCTTTTGGGGAACTTCCCGAACAGTTTAAAATATAATATTCCATCTGATCCAAATATAAGCCTTGTGTAACTCCTGATTGTCAGTAAGATGGCTTATAACTTTAAGTTTTCAGAACCTCTATTTTTCATTTTAAAATTGTTTTAGGAATAAGTGCTAAAAGTGTATGTATGTGTACATGGTTTGCAGCTTTTTCTTGATACATATTTATGGAGATATGGTCATGAGTTTGGTCATGTGGCTATGGTGCATTTTAAGGCATTGTCTAGGACTTCAGAACATGTGTGTAGTGTTGATTTATAGCGAGTGCAGTCATGCTACATTAAAGGGTTGGTTGGTCATATTTTTAAAAGTCAGTGGTGGATCATCTAAGGTAAAATGTGTATTTGTGGCAATTGAATTCATTTTGAGGAGGAAAATGACCTTTTGATTTGTACAGAATCTGCCTTCGCTAAGATGGAATAGACAGACGCCTATGTGATACTATTTCTGAGGTTCTTCCTCAAGCCTTCCTTTTTAAATTTTTTTTATAAATGAAATGTATTATTCTTTCTACTGTGTGACATGGCATATAAGCAATAGACCTAAATGTGCTTTTTTTAAAAGATATTTTTATTGATTTCAGAAAGGAAGGGAGAAGGAGAGGGAGAGAGTTACAGAAACATCAATGATGAGGGAGAATCATTGATCGGCTGCCTCCTGTACGCCCCACCCCCCTTTAATACCCTACAACCCAGACATGTGCCCTGACAGGGAATTGAACCATAATCTCCTGGTTCATAGGTCGATGCTCAACTATTGAGCCACATAAGCTGGGCAGACCTTCCCTTTTACAACCATGTTTTGAGATGCCTTGGGTGACAAAACACATTGTATAAGTTTATATTAATGTGTGCATCATTGTTTTCCAAAAGGCCCTGTTGGGTACTCTCTTAAAGGTGGTTGGTCGATACCATGAAAAAAAATTCTACTGGTTTGTTGTTTCAAAATACTGAGGGAGTTCTCTGAAGCTTTCATATTAATGTGTGTTGTGAAACTCTAAGAAGAGAGTTTAAAAGTTGTGGGTTTTATTTTTTTTAAGTTTAATAGTTAAAGATGTTTTTCCCAAGGCACAGACACTAACTGGAGTTAAGTTTAAAAGAGAGAGGTGATTTATCACAAGGATTCAGAGATGTGCCATGGAATGCAAAGGTGGGCATAGAGCTGGATCACAAGAAGGGTTTGAAGAAAATTTCAGGATCCTCTCCCCATGTCCTTATTTCTGCTTCTCCAGGTGCCTCTGCTCAGGTTCTCCCCTTTCTCCATTGCTAACATTCTGTAGTGACTCTCCTTGGAAGCCCTTCTGCTTTGAATACCAGCATAGGAGGCTTTTAAAAAGTTATTGATTAGTCAGTCCTTCAGTAGCTGGGTTAGTACTAGTCAGACAACAGTTCTAGATATGAGATAGCCAATGTGAATTGTACTGATGAGTTATGTTTGTCATCAACTTGAATATTTAAAATTGATAAACAGCTTTTGTCAGTTTCAGTATATTTAGGATGATACATAATTTAAAGTAGCTAAACTGAAATATAATGTAACAGAAAATTCATAACTTCAACATTTGCTTGAGAACGAAAGGTTGAGTAAGCTTTTCTGGTCAGAACCCATGATAAATGCAATTATACTTTAATGATTTGGGAACTAGATTTAGTCTTTTACATGTAAAGAAATGATAAATATTTAATTTAGCTGTTTTTGTTTGAAATGTAACTCATTTACTTTATATCTGCTTTTGCTTCATAGAAGAACATCACAAGTTCTCTTTGTCAAAATGCTATAAAGTTCCATTAATTAAGAATCCAAGAACTTAAATAATTATATTTTCTTTCTACAGGAATATGCAGAGAGAATCAATGTTCAAAATTGCAAGGATGTGCTTCTGAATCTCCAAAAAAGATTACATTATATTGGTATAGCATTAGTGTTAGAGTATTTTATTCCTATTCATAGACCATTGGTACATTATTTAACTATGCACTCAGATCCTCCAAACCATACTGGCTTACACTCTTGTCAAAGACTCTGTAGGGCTTATGTGCTTCCAGAAATATACTGCTTATTTCTTGTGTTTGTACCTTTGGATTCACATTTTTTAAAATTTGGAAGAAGTATAGGGGCAGGGGTGGAAACCTTGTCAAGAAGTCAAGGCTTCGGGACTTGAGGTGACAAGTAGACAAGGTTTGGAAAGCCCTGGGTTGGAAGGTTTAGTAATTTGGAGCTACAAGAGGGAGGGTTCTAGAGGTCAGCAGTTTCTGAAAGAGATTTAATTATGATGCCACAACTGAGAGTGCTGTGAAGGGACGAAAGTGCTGACGTCTTTATTCTCTATTACAATTATACTCATTTAGTAGAATTAAGGTGAGTAGGAAAGAACACTAATATATTCCTCTGATGGCTACTGTCATAGACATAAAAAGCATAATGAAGTGCAAACTTGGCAATCAGCTATTTTGTCTGAGTCCAGGCTAATTAATTTTAAGCCTTTGGACAAGTCACTTAGCCACCCCAAGCCTCCAGGTTCCAGTGGTGAAAAACATGATGCTGAATTTGATGTCATCCAGGGGTAAATGTTAAATGATTATTATGAAAGTTGTAGATGAAGAAGTCATGCCTACACCAACTCTTCTCAGTGTATATTGGAATTCATTTTTATGTATTTAATTACTCAGCAATAATTTGAGAATCTAGTATGTGGAGAAACTGGGCACTGTTCTAGTGTTGAAGATGTAACATTGTCCCTGTTCTCTTAGAACTTATGTTCTAGTGGGAAGGGAGGCACAACAGGCACAAGGCCCAAAACCTGTTTGAATATATAATATTGTCAGGGTGAGAGGGGGGAACCATTTTAGATAGGGTGGTTAGGGAAACTAGTTCCAGTCTCCAAGTGGAATTTAATATATTCACTCTTTTGTTTTTATGATATTTTTGATGTCCCCTTGTCAGCCTCACATCCTTGCTAACCTCTCCACTTCATGGGATCACGTTTCCCAGCAAACACACCATCAGCACTCATTTAAATGCCTAATTATTGGCAGAAATGCAGCTGTGTTCATCATTGTCAATTCTGATTTGTATGATGATCCTATCCAAACATACCTCAGGGTACATTTGTACATCTAATTACAACATTAAAACTAATAATAGCTCGATAAAATACTACTCAGACAAAAATCTAAGCAAACAGCTGGCTCTTCCATTGTGTCCTGGAGGATGCGCAGATTCAGACTTTGTTCCCTAACTCAAGGGCCTGAATTCTAAAGTGCAAGCCCTCCTCCATGCACACCCTGCAGAGGGAAGGCTGGGGCAGGATGTATCTAACTCAAAGGGATGTCCTTCCATAAAAGAACCTGCATGAAACCAGAACTTATAGAACTACATGGAGGGAAAAGTACTTTTCTTTCATTTTACCCAGAGGAAGATTGCAACTAAATTCAAATTGGACCAAAATACAACAGAATATTGGTACAAGGTGTTATTAAAGTGCCCACCTTTCTACAGAATACAGAAAGTTAGTATTTACAACTTCTGAGGAATGAAGGCTAAGGAATAACAATGCTTTTCAGATATTTGAAGGAGTCATGCTGTTACCTCATGGAAATGATGGTGAGCTTCATTTTCCATTAGTGATTGAGTTTATACTTCTATAAAGAGAGAGGAAATTTGGTTAAAATTGTAGACCTATCAGAAAACTTTTGGATAGTAAGAGTTGTTCCTTATTGGAAAGTATTGTTGAGAGAGTTCTTAACAGTATTTCGTTAAAGCTTTTAAGTAACCATTTACATTTTCATTAGCCTTAATAGATTAGGCGTAACACTCCTGAGAAATAATAATGGATTAACATAAATCTTCAAGGTGCTTCTTACCTTGTGACTCTAATATGTCTACCCTTTTCAGACTCAGCAAACCTTTGGAATCATAGGAACACTGTGCCTCGTATTTTCACATATATTAACTTATTGGTGGTAATTTTCACAAAAAATGTGCCAAGTAGTTATCATTGGTTCTGTTATAGATGTGGAGAAACCAATGGTACAAGAGGTGAAGTTAGTCTTTGAAAATTACACAGAGAGGAAGGGGTGGGAGGAGGGCTTGGAACCAGGACTCTGAACTTGGGTTCTGGCTTAGACGTCCTTCCTGAGCTCCAAGATATCAGGCCAATTTCTAGTCCTGTTTCGACCCTAGCTGCTTTATTTGTAAAGTGAAGTGGTTAGAATGAGAAAATTTGGGTAAGTTTCTCTCCCACATCTGTAATGTATGACTCACCCGGAACTTCAGAGAAATTAATACTTAAGATTTTCATGCACACTATGAGAACACTTTGTGCAGGGTGTGTAGAGATATATTACGTAACTAGAGGCCCAGTGCATGGATTCATGAACCGTGGGGTCCGTCAGCCTGGCCTGCGGGGATCGGGCCAAAACTGGCTCTCTGACATCCCCTGAGGGGTCCCGGATTGCGAGAGGGTGCAGGCCAGGCCAAGGGACCCCACTGGTGCACTATTGGGGCCAGGGAGGGGCCGTGGGAGGGCTCCAGGGCGTGTCCAGCCCTTCTTGCTCAGTCCTGATCAGCCGGACCCCAGCAGCAAGCTAACCTACCAGTCGGAGCATCTGCCCTCTGGTGGTTAGTGCGCATCATAGCAACTGGTTGAACGGTTGAACGAATGGTTGAACACTTAGCATATTAGGCCTTTCTATATAGGAAAATATAGATCTTCTTTCTGGGGTGGGAATTTGGGTGTGGAAGGCAAGTAGAAAGTGACATCTCTATGTGAACTAATGATCAAATGCACTAAGCTAGTGAAATAGAATCATATAGCCATTTCTTGATTTTCCATCTTTTTCCCCCACATCTACTTTCTGATCCCAGATCCCCTATCATCTATTTTCTTTGAAATTTTCTGCGTTTATGACTGATCCTGAATCTTGCTATATTTGATTGTAGCTATGAATGACTAGGGGGGAAGAAAAGAGAAGATTTGTTTATTCTTCTTGAAAAATGATTTCTCAGCCTAGGGAAAACTGTCTGTATCTGAGCTGTCCAACACAGTAGTCACTAGCCAATGTGGCTGTAAAGTAAATGAACAAAATATAAAATATACACTGGATTTTGAAGACTAGTAAGAAAACAGAACAGTAAATATTTCATTAATAACTTTCTTATATTGATTACATGTTGAAATGATAATAGTTTGAATACATTGGGTTAAATATATTACTAAAATGAATTTAATCTGTTTACCTTTAGTTTTTAAATTTAATTTATATTTTTAATACGTACCCGAGGATATGTGTTTTTTATTGATTTGAGAGAGAGAGGAAGGAGGGGAAGGAGGGAAGGAGGGAGAGAGAGAGATCAATTGGTTGCTTCCTGTAAGCGTGCCCCACAGGTTATCGAACCCTGCAATTTAGATATGTGCCCTGACAGAGAATCAAACCTGCACCATTTTGGTTTATGGGACAACGCTCTAACCAACAGAGCCACCTAGCCAGGACTCTTTTTATTTTTAAGTGTAGCTTCTAGAATATTTAAAATTACACCTGTAGCTTGCATTTGTAACTTTCATTATATTTCTATATGATAGTGCTGGTTGAGATAGGATAGACCCTTCTCCCATTCTCCAAGAAAGAATTAAATGGTTCAAAATGTCAGTAGTGCTGAGGTTAAAAACTCCTGGTATAGATGATTCAGAAAGGAGAAGTAGAGAAAAAAGATTGGGAACTAAAACTACTTTTAGGTTAATTTTATTTGAAACATTGGAATGAATAAGTATTTAGCAACATTAAAGGACTATTATTGTAGGAAAGAGTAAGGAAATTGTAGGTGGTTAGGGGTGTAAGCATAAAAGCAACTGGTTTTGTTATTTCAACAAATATTTATTGAGTGACTACAAGTCCTTTTTGGAACAGGATGAGGGAAGAATAAATACATAAATACAAATACTGAATTCTGTTTGTCTGCAAAGCTTCTACAGGGGAAATAAATATATAAAATATGATTCCTGCCTTCAAAAAGACTGTAGGCTGGTAGGGGATGGCATGAGAAGCAGACTTTCCTTGAAAAGCAGCATATGATGTCAGAAGACAGATGGTGGGAAAAACAACAACTATGGACTTCAAGGGAAAATAAACCACGTTTGGTTTTGGAAATCATGTAAGGCTTCATGGAGAAGGTCCTACATGAAATATTCCACCATTGGGCAAGATAACAACCCATGGAGATGGTGGAAAGGCATATACAAGAGAGGGAACAGCATGGTCCAAGGCAATGGGGAAGGAAAGTATGGGGTGCGTTTGGGGAATAGTTTATAGTCAAGTTGACTTAGAATCCCAGTGGGAAGTAGTTGGGAATGAGACTAAAATATGAAAATACCACACAAAAGAAATAAACAAAAATAAAGAAAACTGAGGTCGTGTATAATAGATTGGTTAGGTGAGAAAAAGGCAAGATGAGAAAGGCAAACTGTAAAGGACTAGGCAGTTGACAGGATGTTTAGGTAAAGGAGAGGGAGGAATCAAAGATGATTCAGGAGCTTTAAGCTTGGGTGTCTGGGAACATTCATTGGAATTGAGGTCAGGAAATTGGATTCGTTTGGCAAGAATGGAAAGACGAGTTCAGGATTGCTTTGTTGAACTTGAGGTAACAGTAAGTTACCTAGATGGTGGAGAGGTCAAGGAAGCCCCTGGGAATCAGATGTGGAGGCCTAGTGAGTGAATAGGACAAGAAATAGAGATTTTGGAATTATCTCTAGTAAAGTATCATTGACGTTTTGAGAATGGATAAGATTACTGGAGAAAGGTCGTGTCCAGTGAGAATGCTAGGACACCCCCTTAGGTGTGACTGTATTTAGGTGAAATGAAGATGAGAAGTCAGTAAAGGAAATAAGATATATATATATATATATATATATATATATATATATATATATATAGAGAGAGAGAGAGAGAGAGAGAGAGAGAGAGAGAGAGAGAGAGAGAGAATACAGAAACAGGATTTTCTGTAATTTGGCATCATGAAAGTTAGCGGAAGTTTTAAATGGGAATGTTCCATTGTGGGACAGTACTAACAGAGTACGGAGGATGAAGCTGCAACCATGTTTAGGAATTGGATTTCACCATCAAAAGGCTGTTGGTAGCCTAGTGATAGGTGGAAAGCAGATGGTAGGGAACAAAGAAGCAAGTGGGCAAACTGTTTCTGTGGTCACAGTCAGTCCCAGAGCATCTGTTGGGAGAACAGGCACATGCTAATTTTGTGACATTTTTTCCTCTTGGGTCATTCATTCCTTCAACAGATATTTACTAGACAAGTATTTATTATTTTACCTAACATGGGATGGGCAATTAGGGGTCCATAAAGAAAACTAAGATAATATCTCTAGCATCTTACATTTCTGGGCTCAAGAAACCAGAGCTAACAAGGCCATTGATGGGGAAAAAAGTGGCAGAAGGAAAATTTTTAATAATTAGGTTCCTAAATCCTAAAACTTTGTAGTTGTCCATATTTCTCCTTTATCAAAGCTCTGAAAGTTTTTAGAGTTGACATCTTAAGGGACCATACCTAATTCTACTTACACTTATGCAGCTTGGGCTAAGGAGAATGTTTCTGGTAAAATAAGTTAAGTAGAAATGATGGGGGAGGGGTTTAAAATTAAATAAATAAACTCACCTTAGCCCCGATCACCTTTTCATAGTTTGAAGTAATATTAATTTTTAATTTTATCTGCTGATTTCAGAAGGGTTGGTGAAAATGAAGAACTAACTGCTTCATTTTAATATTTATTACTAAGGGGGATATGGGAAATAGCTGAACGAGATGTGAATCAAAGAGAGAAAATTATACTTTTAAAGTACATTTCCAAATTGGAAACTTTTTGCCATTTGAATGAAAAAGCCACGATAAATAGCTTTTTAAAAATTATTGATTGATTGATTGATTGATTGATTAAGGTATTACATATGTGTCCTTATCCCCTCATTCCCCTTCCCCCACTCATGCCCTCAACCCCTGGTGTCTGTGTCCATTGGTTAGGCTTATATGCATGCATACAAGTCCTTTGGTTGATCTCTCCCCCTTACCCCCACCCTCCCCTACCTTCCCTCTGAGGTTTGATGGTCTGATCAATGCTTCTCTTTTGCTTTTCTACATGTACTACATTGCTAGGTCTGGTGCCACAAAGAGATGGGTGTTTTTCCATCTGCCCTGGGTGAGGGATGTATTTATAGTTTACCTTGTGGTTTACATCCCTGTGCATGTTGTTATTGATGACAGCTTTTACTTCCCTACAGTAATATTGTCTTGTGATGGCTTAAGGAAAGTTATAGTCAGCTGCTAGATTAGATTTTGTTTTTTTCTATATTGTTGCCATTGGAAACAAGTAAATAAAAGCATATAAGCAATTCACATTTGAAGAACGTGAATGTTTTAAAATACAAAAGTACAGAGAAATACAAAAATAGAAACGTGCTTGCTAGAAATTGCCAGCAATATAAATAGTCAAAGTTTCAGTCAGCATGACTGGCACCTGTCAGTGACTGCTTTGGAGGGACTTTTTTTTCTAAAAACAGATGGAAATGTCAAAGCAATGTTACATGGTTTCCAGAATTTTGGTTTGATAATCAAAATATATCCGTTTTATTTTTGGATTTGCCAAAGGTTTATTATTTGACCTTGATTAAATTGTATGTAAACCTATTTAACATGTGAGCCCAAGATTCCATGTTAATAAAATGAAAATACCAATGAATCTCATTCTGTTTCCCAATGATTAAGTCTACAGGGTATTGTAGGTCCTGCAATAAATAATAATTGTAAAAAATTGAGAAATTCTATAACCAGTATGTTCCACAAATTGTATTGACTAATTTAATAATTCATTTGTTATATACTGGTACTGTAAAATGTAAAAGGAACATTTACTAGGACTGTAGTAAACAGTTACCACAGGGATTACTCAGAGTGCTTTTGGGATACTTTACTTCTTACATTAAAAACGTGATATGGAGAAAAAGGGAGAGGGAGGGAGTCACAACATTTAATCTTTATTAGTAAAAATTACTGAAGAGGTGGAAACTATTGAATAAAAAGTTCTTTAAAATTATTCATAAATGCCTATTCGCCACACCAGCTGTGTTCTGCATTATAGTAGATAATAGGGGTGTGGGAGATGCTTCCTTTTTCAGCAATCTTTTTACAACAATTTCTACTTACATGAATGCTGAAGATTGCTGATATAATTACAACTATCCTTTTGATCCAAAATATGCTTGTGAAGAGGCTACTAAAAATACATGCTTAAAAGTGGTTCTTTTCAAATATGGTTCTTTAATTTGAATGTTCAGTTTTCAGAAGGCAATATTTGAAATGGCTAGGTTTGGGGGTTGGTATAAGCAGGGACCCCAGTACTCCTCAAATTTCTAGTGGAATGGCTAAAAGGATATAGAAATAGGGGAAATCAGCATTAACAAGAGAAACCAGTGAAGTTACAGTCCCTATGGCAGAGAGTGATGGGGGATTTTTGTTGGTGTTTCTTCAGTGGATCCAGGTTAGAGGATGTCCTAGAGGCCCTTCCCCTCAGTGGGTCCAGAAAGTAAGCCGGTGACCTGAGTGATGCAATGTTTGGAAGTAAGGGCAGCACGAGGGGCTGCTGGTGAGCATGTAACCATGGCATATTGAGATTCAGGTTGCTCTGTGTGTCTCCCTTCAGCCATCTTGCCCTCTTTCAATTCCTTCTTTCTCATTAAACTTCCATGAGCCTTTTTAAAAAATATATATATTTTTATTGATTTCAGAGAGGAAGGGAGAAGGAGAGAGAGATAGAAACATCAATGATGAGTGAGAATCATTGATTGACTGCCTCCTGCACGCCCCACACTGGGGATAGAGCCCGCAACTCCGGCATGTGCCCTGACCGGGAATCAAACTCTGACCTTCTGGTTCATAGGTCGACGGTCAACCACAGAACCACGCTGGCCCGACTTCCATTGAGTCTTTTAAGAGGCAGGTCTGTCATGTGATCTCCGTTTAAATGCTTCCAGGGGTTTTGACTGTTTTTAGATCAAGGCAGCCATCCAGAATATGGACCTCTCCTGCCGTCTAGCCCTGTGTCCACCGTGGCTTCTCTGCTGCAGCACACGACCGCACGAGCACTACTGGCCTTCGGTCTTTGTGTTGGGCAACCTCCTTAATTCCTAATCATCCTTCAGACCTTGGCTCCATCATTACTTCCTTAAGGATCATCAGAGATCGGTGCTGTCATGGTACTCTGATTCTAATGGTAGGGTCATTTTTATGATTGTCTACGTGGTATTTGTCACTCATATTAGACTTGGAGAGCCAGGAGGGGAACATTGCATCCCTAGGGTTGAGCACATACTTGGTACATATTACTCAATAACTATTTATGGAATGGATGAATTGATAGATGGATTGGTGGAGCCAGCATTTGTAATTCAATAGCTACCTTGACCTTTGCTTCCCCCATAGTTGACTACCACAAGCAAAGCTCCAGGCTTGGTGACAGGAAAGCTCTTCAGGTTGCTCTTGGTGTGGCTGCCACATCAGACAGAGGTTTTGGGAAATGGGTCATTTCCCAGGGAATGCGATCCACATTGGAGGTCTAGAGATGCTCATTCTAATTCCTTTACTGTCGCCTAGGCTGCTGGGTATTGTACTGGTAAAGCACTGTCCTCCTCCCCATCCTCCCCTGCTCTAGACCATTTTCCCTGCAATCCAGATAGGGATGTGTCTCTAAGAAAGATTCGGAACCATAGCAAATTATGCCAGAAAGCAGCTCAACTCAGGAGATTATTTTATCGGAAAATAAGGTTCTCTTGTGGATTCTATTAAGAGATTCTGTTACTCAAAATAAAGGGGTCACCATTTTCCTAAGGGTTCAGAGGAATTGTTTTCTCTGTAATAGATTGATCATGAAATATGAGATGATCTTAGAAAATCTGTTTTTCTGTTTTCAACAACACTTGAGGGGATGTTGCATGTGTGAAGCAGCAGCCAGCTAAGCAGGCCGCCAGGAAAAGGAAGAAGAGGAAGGAAGAATGACAGAGTTGAAAAATGTGAAAGCCAGTCCTAATAGAAATAATGACAAGAGCTAGCATTTATTGAGCAGTTACTCGGGCCAGGCGTTGTTCTAAAGGCCCACATGTTTTAACTCATTTAATCTTCACGACAACCTTATGAGGGACATGCAACTATTAACCCAATTTAGAAAGGAGTCAACAGAACTGGGACACTAAGAAATACCACAAGTAGTGAAGTAGAAAACAAACTGAGGGGAAAAATTCAAAGAGAGGAAAAGGGATAATAATGGAAACTACAGAAAACAAAACCCTTAGCACCGTTTGGTGGTAAATTTAGGGATAGTTTTTATTTTCTTCTTTATACTTTTTTTTTTAAAAAATATATTTTATTGATTTTTTACAGAGAGGAAGGGAGAGAAATAGAGAGTTAGAAACATCAATGAGAGAGAAACATCGATCAGCTGCCTCCTGCACATCTCCTACTGGGGATGTGCCCACAACCCAGGTACATGCCCTTGACCGGAATCGAACCTGGGACCTTTCAGTCCGCAGGCCGACGCTCTATCCACTGAGCCAAACCGGTTTTGGCCATTTTCTTCTTTATACTTTTTTAATATTTTTAAGCAGGAAATTTTAAAAAGACATGGTCCTTTAGCAAAAACTATAGTTGGCAGAAAGCACCTAAGGTTTTCAATAAATAATCTTAAGTAATTCAATGACAATTAAATTGCATTAGAGGCAGTGTTTAGGGATTTAGGCAAGCATGAAGCAGCCCAAGGAGGAGGTAAACCTTCTAAATGGGAAAACAGACCAGAGAGATTCATGCTGCTGCAGAAGCTCTGTGACCATACACCTTTCCAAATGAAAAAGGAAACATAACAGCCCTGGCTAGTTAAGGGTATTTTGAGAATTCAGATTAGAGTGCTGAGAAAGCACTTTTATACATGATAATTGGGAACTAGTTAATAATTTATGCTTGCAATTTAAAATATTTATTTATTTTAATAGAATGTGCATACTTATGTATTCTAGATTATGTATTCTTTCGTTTATCCACACCTGGAGATTTAAACGTAGCTGACTGATCCTTGTCATTATGACCCAATATACCACCTGATGGCAGGTGTAGAAATTGCAAGTTAAAACCAGGGGCGAAATAAATCTGTGATGGTCCAGCTTTAGAAATTCAAATCCATGAGGTGATATTAAAGGTAATGAACATTTGAAAGTGCTAGGGTTGTCTTTGTAATGTACATTTATTTATTGTATCTCATATTTCTATGGAAATAGAGGACTAAAGTGTAAGTTTGCTTATAAGAGTAAATAATTATAAATCAAATGGCTTTGGAATTTAAAATTCCTTATTTTCTTCATTTCTAATAATAATATTCTGTGTTTTGAAGATTTTAAAAATATATATTTTTATTGATTTCAGAGAGGAAGGGAAAGAGAGATTGAGATAGAAACAATGATGAGAGAGAATCATTGACCGGCTGCATCCTGCATGCCCCTTACTGGGGATTGAGCCCACAACCCAGGCATGTGCCCGACCAGGAATTGGACCATGACCTCCTGGTTTATAGGAGATGCTCAACCACTGAGCCACACTGACAGGACTGAAGAATATTTTTCATAGGCTGTGTGGTTATTCTCTCTGCTTATTCTTATAGAGGGGATTTTGTGCTCTCTAGTAGTCAAGTAGAAATGGGTTATTTCAGAAGTTGGCTTGGTTCTCAACCACATCTTTTAGAAGAGTCCCTGGGACAAAAATCAAAGGAAATGCAGTCAGAAATATGTTATTATTTCTTTAAGTTGAAATAAGTTTATGAATACTGTTGGCAGGAGAACCACTGACTAGGAATAATTATGACAACCCTGTTATTGTAAAGATCTTTTGATTAAAACACATATGTACCAATCATTTCCTTCCTTTGATTTTATTAGGATTGAAGTAAAATTAAATATAGAAGAATAGACATTTTTATTTCTGATTCTTTGTATGTTACTAAGAGATATAGAGATTTAAAGAATTCCATTTACATAGTGATTAGGGTCATAATACTTTTTCTATAATTTATAATTTAAACTCTGCACTTATAACACAAGTTAAATAAGATGGTAAAATTTTTAATGGCTATTTTATTAGAGAGGCAGCCCCTAATGTACAATAGCCAAAGGGCCTCTAGGAACAGTGTACCAGTAAGTCCTATCTCAGATAGGCTGCCGCTGACAGGATTTCCTCCCCTTTCTTCTTCACGTCCCTTTCATTGCTCCTGTTTCAACACTCTCCTTTCTTCCCCATTGGTTTTTGTTGCCCCCTCACCCCCACACCCAGTTTCTATGGCTGCAGGTTTGTCCTTCCCCTTGTGGTTCCCATGTAGCCCCAGCCAGAATTCCTTAGAGGCAGTGTTCGCCTCAGAAATACACATGAATCTTCATTCCTTTGGGCCATCATGGTTTTAATCCTTTGTCTGTGTTTTAGCGTTCTCTAGAATTGTGGAAAGTATAGAAAGGCAGGGTGATGAGTTGTGGGAGGAAAGCATTGTTCTTCAGGTAGGCCCCAAAGATGGCCAAATGTGTATACTCTCAAAATGGCTTTTTGCTTGCTTCAGGGACCTGAGAGTTGAGAAATGGCTGTGAAACTTTGGTTTCCACCCTGGCTGGAAGGAGCTGGTGTTAATGGTGGAACTGGGAGCAGGGGAGCTAATCTGTAATACGCTCATGAAAGGAAGGAAAGAAGGAGAAAATATCACAGAAGGGAAAGCAAAGATAAAGGAGAGAAAAGATGAAAGGGAACTAGCCTTGGGTCCCCAAAGAGAGCTACTGGCGGGAGACATCTTAACTTCTGGTTTGATCTCAGGCTTCTACTCTCTGGCCCTTAGTCTTCTACTGATGTAAACCTGACAGGGAGGGAGGAAAGGATGAGAGTGGAAGTTTGGGATTCCTTTGCCCTGGATTACTTCTCCCCAACTGATCCATAGATTCAGTGCAATCTCAATAAAAATCCCTGCAGGTATTTTTTGACAAGTTGATTCTAAAATTCCCATGGAAATGCAAAGGACTTAGAATACTAGCTTAAATAACTGGTAAAAATAAAAGAAGAACAAAGTTAGATAACTAGCTAGCTGATCTAAGCATTTATTATAAAGCTGTAGTAATCAGGGCAGTGTGGTGGTATTGGTATCAAGATAGATGAATAAATCAGTGGTACAGAATGGAGAATTCAGAAGTAGATTCACACACAGACAGCTTCTTTTTGATGAAGATGCAAAGGCAATTCAATGGAGAAAGGATTGTCGTAGCAAATGGCCCTGGGACAATTGACTATCCATATTAAAAATAATCTCAAAGTGTGTCATAGGCCTAAATGTAAAACCTAAAATTATTATACTTCTGTAATAAAATATAGGAGAAATCCTTTGTGATTTTGGGTTAGGTAAAAATTTCTTAGGTATGCCACCAGAAGCACAATTCAAAAATAAGCAAATTGATAAATTAAACTTTATCAAAATTAAAAAATGTCTGCTTTGTGAAAGACATTGTTAGTAAAAGAAAAGACAAGTCATACTGGGAGGAAACATTTGTAAGACCTATGTCTGACCTATTCAGAATATATAAAGAACTTTCAAAACTCAAGTAAACAGGAATACATTTTTTAAATGGGCAAAAAATTTGAGGAGACATTTAGGAAAAGAAGATACGTGACAATTTGTTACATGAAAAGGTCCTCAACATAATTAGTCATTAGAGAAATGCAAACTAAACCCACAAGGAGTCATCAGTACACACCTCTTAAAATTGTTAAAATTGAAAAGATTGACCGTACCAAGTGTTGGAAAGGAGGTGGAAGAACTGGAACACTCATACGCTGCTGATGGGAATGTAAAATGGTACAACCACTGAGGAAAATGGTTTGGCAGTTTCTTAAAAAGTTAAACTTTACCTACCAAACTATTGTGCCATTCCACTCCCAGGTGTTTGTGCAAAGAAATAAAAGCACATGTACATTTAAAGACTTGTACATAAATGTTCATGTCATCTTTATTTGTTAAATCAAACCTGCAAACAACCCAAATGTCTATCAACAGATGACTGGATAAACAAACTGTGGTATCTATATATATAAAAGCCTAAGTGATGGACCGACTGGCCGGTAGTTATGATGCACAGTGACCACCAGGGGGCAGACATTCAACGCAGGAGCTGCCGAGTGACAGCAACTTTACAGAGTGCCCTCTCACACTCTGGGACCCCTCGGGGGATGTCAGACTGCTGGTTTCGGCCCAATCCCCACAGGCCAGGCCAAAGGACCCCATCTACCTGCTCACTCCGCAGATGCCCTTTGAGCCCCGGTGCTGCCCCAGATGCGGCTGGTCAGGGAGGGACCACGGGAGGTTGGCTTCAGGGCGTGTCCAGCCTGTCTTGCCCAATCCAGCCCCGCCGGCCACCTTCTAATGAATTTCCTTTCAATGTGCACAAATCCATGCACTGGGCCTCTAGTCTATATATATAAAAGCCTAAGCGACCAAACAACTGAACGACTGGTCGACTGGTTGCTATGATGCGCACTGACCATCAGGGAGCAGATGCTCAATGCAGGAGCTGCTCCCTAGTGGTCAGTGTGCTCCCACAGCAGGAGCACCACTCAGCTGACCAATGGGCACCAGACACTGGGCTCATGGCTGGTGAGTGCAGCTGCGGCAGCAGTGGTGCAAGCCTCTCCCGTGGACACTCCCCTTGCATACTCCTCCCCCATCTGGATCAAGACCGGGATTGGGACCGGCATTGGGAATGACTGGGCATGAGCCCGCGGCCCCTTCTCAGTCATGGGCGTGCCAGTATCACCCTAGGATGGGCACAGAGTTCAGTGGAGCAGCAGCAAGCCTACCAAGTGGTGGAGGTGGCAGGCTCAGTGGGCCGGGATGAGTGGGAGCGGCACGGTGCCCGGCCTGGGTTTGGGTTCCTTCCCGGCCGCCTGCTGCTTCGCACACTGCTACATCCCTTGGGCGATGTATGACTGCTGGTGTCGGCTGATCCCCGCAGGCCAGGCCGAGGGACCCCACCGGTGCACGAATCTGTGCACTGGGCCTCTAGTATAATTATAACAAATTCTATTCAGCAAATAAAAGGGATGAGCTCTTGATACATGCTACAACACAGATGAACCTCAAAAGTAATTTTGTTGAGTAAAAGAAGCCAGACACCTCTGACCATCCCCAAAAAGTGCATATTGTATGACCTCATTTGTATAAAACTTGAAAAAATGCGAACAGATCACTGTTTGTCTAGGGCAGTGGTTCTCAACCTGTGGGTTGTGACCCCTTTGGGGGTCGAACGACCCTTTCACAGGGGTCGCCTAAGACCATTGAAAAACACATATATAATTACATATTGTTTTTGTGATTAATCACTATGTTTTAATTATGTTCAATTTCTAACAATGAAATTGGGGGTCACCACAACATGAGGAACTGTATTAAAGGGTCGCGGCATTAGGAAGGTTGAGAACCATTGGTCTAGGGACAGGAGAAGGGAGAGGTGGAAGACAGGATGTGGTGGGAGGGAACTCTTGGGGTTCATGTATTGGTTTATTAGCATTATGGTGGCAAAGATTTCTTGGATGTCAACACTTGGAAGTCAACACTTACTGAATTCTATATTTTAATATTTGCAGTTTATTGTATGTCAATTATACCTTATTAAAATTGTAAAAGAAAACAGTATTAAGTTTAACTCACTAATGTGGCTTTACACTTATTGGTTTAAATGTGCTTTCAGTGTCTGCTCT
Source organism: Myotis lucifugus (assembly GCF_000147115.1). Lineage (NCBI taxonomy): Eukaryota > Metazoa > Chordata > Mammalia > Chiroptera > Vespertilionidae > Myotis > Myotis lucifugus. The sequence continues at coordinate 601,560 of NW_005871260.1, read as the reverse complement.
TAGGTTAACACTTCCTGACAGTTTAAGTTGATAATTCCTTTAGCATTAATGATATTTAAATATGTTTAGACATTAAATGTTATACGTAGGCTTAAAATAGCACAAACATCAAAGGACCAAGATGTTATGAGTGGTACTGTGAAATAAAACAAGATTAATTATTTATTAAGTCAAAACATTTTCCACACAACATTATGGAAAGTACAGTGTCATATCATGCTTTGGACTTGGGTTGAAAACTCTGTCTTCCAAATCTATTTATTTGTTTCTCAAGTATTTATGTTATCAAGTACCGTTTGCTCATTTTATACATAAAGTGCAAGAAAAGAAGTCACAAAAAAGAACTGACCTCCAAAGGGGTTCATATTTTAGTTGGGAAGATGAGATTTATGTACATATTCAAGTAAGAGTAAAGGAAGCCTTTAACTGAGGTTGACGTTTGTTTTCCATGATACTTACCTTTTCAGGTATTGATTGAGAGATCTAAGTTTTTTTTCTGCAGGAAATAATGACATTTTCTCATGTTTTATGTCTTTACATGAATCTTTCATGTATATGTATTTCATCACCAACCACCTGTCTTTGTTTTAGTAATTATATCTAAGGATTGTAAGAGAATTTAATTCTACACTTATTCTCCTTTTTAACCTACTTACCTGAGGCCTGATTTGAAAATAGCTAATGCTGTTGCTGCCCTAGTCACCCTCACTTGAAATGGTAGTAGTCACATTCAGTAACATTAGCATTTCTTTCTAGACGTCACCTCTCCAGCTGTGAAGGTGTTCTCCCTTAGATGATTCATGTGATGCTTGGAAAGGGAAGGTGCTTTCTGGAGAAGCACTTACCTTTTCCGCTCCTCTTATTTTGAGTGGCTTTCCAGTGACCGTTTTTCATGGTGTTCACCTTTAACATATCTCCCTTCTTTCCTTCATATTTCATCCTCTGCTATTACCGCTCAGTATAATCAGGGCCAGAGGAGGGGCTGAGCTGCTGTGTGTCTGTCACTGGCTCCCAGGCCAGCTGGTGGAGAAGAAAGTGTCCCTTTTTACATCTGTCATCACTCGGGGCCCCCTGAGGTGCTAACTGTGGTTGCTTGCATTGTGCAACCGCAAAATAGATTCCTGGACTGCCTGCTTTTCCTGGAGATATGCTTAAGTGCCTGTGTATGTGTACCAGCCGTGGGCAAATTGTGATGTAGGAGGTTGGCTTGTTGTGCCGGACCGTCATTTTTGAAATATTCTCTGCCCCCAATCCAGGACCCCTTTTTCCTTCTTGTCAGACTCAGTTTTTGTGCTCTGTTCTTATTAAAACCTGCTATTAGGGGGGAAAATTCCTATTATCAACTACATTTCATGTGAATTTTAAGTCAACTTTCCCTTGAAGTATTTGCACTTTAAACTTTGCCTCTGATGTGGTGTCCAAGCTTCTCTCCCCTGGGAAGGCTCTCAGGCTTTGGGGAACGGGTAGAGGAGGAGGTCTGGGGAAGGGACTGATAGCTTGGTGCATCTGAAATCGTGCTGTGGGTCAGTGGTTTTCTAACTGCTTGTGTCACACGTTTCTTTCTGTCGGTGCTCTGTATGTAAACTTGGTTTTTAAAAATGGAGGTGGCTGGCTGACTCAGTGACAAAGGGTCCCCTTTCTCCTGGGTGCCCCTTTGTAGGCCTCCTAGAGTTCCCTGGATCAGTTTAAAGAGCAACTATATACTTCTGGCTTCTGCGTGGCATATAGAAACCTGATCCAAGAAGTAATGTCCACAATTGTAACTTTTCTCAAACCCATCATAGAGCTGAGGTTGCAGGGCAACAGCTTCCCTAAAATCCAAGGACAAACAGGCACCTCCAAGGAGAGACTGAAATGCAGGCCGTGGCTTATCTGTTGCAGACTTGGAGGGAGGAAGGCAGGTCGGTGTAAAAGCAGATTATCTGCATTCAGCTACGTTGTTAATGAATTCCTAAAGATCAAGTGGATAGTGGTAGCATATAGAGCCCTTGTAGGTAGGAGATACAGGGGAGTGGGCACTCCCCGGAAAGCTCTCCTCACAGGCTTCACTGGGTGCTCCTATGAAAGACTAAAGGCAGGACAGGTGACCTGAGAGTCTCCCTGGGTGATGGAGGCCTGGACGAGGAGAGGAAGCTTCAGTCTTGGGTCCAGACTTATGGGGGCGGGGGGAGTCTTCTACCACTGGAGGAGGGACAGAATCACTGAGAAGTCTGCCTCTGAGACAGAGGGACACCGGGCTTTCCTAAGATTGTGGCTGAACAGGATGTCAGAGAAATACCTCACAAACCACATCTTAGACAAGCGTAAGTCCTCATGTTCTACTTACTCATTGTGCCAGGTATCTATTGGAGTTACAACAAGCCACCTTAAAATTTAGTGGCCTAGCACATAAGCAATTTATTCATTCTCTCTCTCTCTCTCTCTCTCTCTCTCTCTCTCTCTCTCTCTCTCTCTGAATTCTGCAATGCCTGGCAAGATGAGTAGTTGTTCTGCTCCTCGTGTGGTCTGCTGGTGCTGAAAAGGCCTTAATCGCTGCTTCTCCATTCATAAATGGGCATCTCAGTAGGCTTGGCTGGAATTGCCTCAGGCTGGTTTGGGCTCCTTTCCTGCCTCTGTCTTCAGCTTTCTTGGTTGTTCTTTTCAAGAGCGAAATGCAGAAGTTGTTCAGCCTCTTAAAGGCTAGACTGGAGCTGGCACGAGGTTACTCCCAGTGCTTTCTGGGCAAGACCAGTTAGGGGCCAGCCCAGATTCAGGGAAAGAGATTCCGCCTCTTGATGGGTGGAGCAGTATTCACATATAGTGGACCCCTTGAACAGTGCAGGGGTTCGGGACACTGACCATCCCACCCCGTGCCATTGAAAAATCTCAGAATAACTGATTTTCCCGGAAACTTAGCTACTAATGGCCTACTGTTGACCAGAAGCCTTACCAGTAATATAAACAGTCAGTTAACACATACATGAGTTATATACTATAGTCTTACAGTAAAGTGAGCTAGAGGAAATAAAATGCTATGAAGGAAATAATAAAGAAGAGAAAATACATTTACAGTACTATATATATTTATTGGAAAAGTGCACGTATAAGTGGACCCACTCAGTTCAAATTCTTGTTGTTCAAGGGTCAGTTGTATATGGAGGAAAAGAGTGGGTGGAAGCTAAGCCTGTGGATCGTCCACCATTCTGAATTTGCCATGCTTCGCTCCTCCACCTTTGTCTTTGGCTCTCTTGTTCCCTTTCTTTTATTAATATTTTTTCCCAAATCTTCATCCATTAAAATACACCCCAACCGTAAATTTCACTCCCTTCTTGAAAGGGCTGATCATATAATTTATCATACAATGGGGACACTTTTGAGAGAGGAAAGAGGCTGCTCAAAGGACAACAGGCATCAACTGGAATAGTTCCTGGCAAATTGGGACATATAATGACCATTCCCAAGCTTCTCCCTGGTTTTTCTGTCCATGAATGATCTTTCCCTTCTGATGAAGTTCTTCATATCCCTAATGGGACACATTTCATTCTTCTTGGTATTTTGAGGGAAAATAGGTGTCAATACTCTCTTAAATTCTAAACTCCTAGAAAACAGATTCACTGTCTTATTCATGTGCCTTTCCCAGAGCCTTTGGCACAGTGCTGTGCATGTAATAAGTGCTCAATTCTGAACTGAAGAAGAGAGAGTAGAAGACAGAAAAATAACAACACTGATGTTCTTAGGTTAGTAAAAACGTCTTGTAGAATTGAATAACCACCATCAGATCTAAGTTCTAGTAATTCACATGACTCCGGGCAAGTGATTCAATATCTAGGTATCTAAATATCTTCATCTAAAAAATGGGGAACTATATCTGTGCTACATATTTTATAGGGATATCGTAAAGGCAAAGGAAATGATATATGCAAATGCACTTTGAACTATAATAAGTGAAAGTGCCTCTACAGATACAAGGCAATATTATTATTCCAATTTGTTTATTTGTTTCCAGTTGAGTGATCCAGATAACCTCTTCATCAGTTGTTAAGTTGTCCTTTTCAGTACAAGTTCAGACATTAATTCCTTTCCCCCCAAATTTTTAATCCTGTTTAAAGTAAGATGAAGGGGATAGGTGGTCAGGAGTAATCAGATAATAGGTCTCAGCTTAGCCATTCCCATCTACTTTTGAGCATGTGAGCAAGTCATTTAGCTTCTTTGTTAAAATGAAATAATACGTACTCTGTTCAAGGGGATAGTGTGAAGCTCAAATTAAATACATGTGAAAATTCTTCTGAAATAAATACAAAGAGTCATGATATTAGTGATTATTTCAGAATACACCTTTGTACCATGGCTTCCTGACTTATGTTTGATTATCCATCTGTCAGTCTATGTATCTCTCTATCTCTCTGCCTACCTATCTATCCTTGTGTCTGTATATGTGAATTTGGAGTTATCAGATATTTGGAATATCTGAATGTCTTAATGTTTTAATTTTTCAAGTGTTTATAATTTCTTCTATTTTCTATAGAGAAAGAAACCATTTTAACCCAATTTCTTACATGTACACAAACATAAGCTATGAAACAAAGTAATGTTTTTTCTTTCAAGGGATAGTATCATGTGCATCTTAAATATACAGGGTATTCCCAAAAAATGTATACACACTTTAACAGCCGATAGCTCAATTTTGAAATTGAAATGTATTTTAATAAGCTCTGCCTTTATAATTATCAAAGCGTGTGCATACATTTTGGGGACATCCTATAGTATATAGACAATTAAAACTGTGGTTCAACTGGCATGAAGGGTCTTAGGCACTCCCCACCCTGGGAAACCTAGAGTTACACAGCCCCAGGTATAAGTAAGATGTTATTGTGCCCTTAAATTTTTATTCAAGCCTCTTGAGAGGTTCACAGAAGTAAATAAGGGCCACAGTGGTGCTGGTGGTGGGGCCAACGGTAAACCACAGCTGGCACTCCTGGTGTCGGAACTCATTGTAATCCACCATCAGGGTCATTTCTACTTCATGCTCTAGTCTAGTGCCACTTTATTACTGCCTCTCATGTGGAGGTGATATTGTTTCTGAGGCCCGCAGCATTTTCTGGTTTTATGCCAACTGTTCAGTTTTCAGCTGCTAAGAATCCTCCTGAAGGATGTACCCCTCCTCCTGTGGAAATTGAAGGGGAATTGCTCTCTCACCATCACAACATAGTTGAAACCCTTAAGCGGGGTTGTTTACGGTTGTTTACACTCAGTATCTGCGGAGGATTGTTTGTTTCCTTCCTTGCAGGGCTTTCGGGATTTGATGCTGTAGCCAAGCCATGCGTTTTCTCTCCCTCCTCACTCCTTTAGTTTCTAGTCGCCTAACATGGGACGCCTGGCAGAAGTCTTTATAGAGTGTTTCTCAAAAGTTCTGAGGACTTCCTGAATTACAAGAATTCGACAGGCCCAGGTTGTAATGAAGATGCCAGCCTGCCTGCTGGAAGCAGGATTTGTGTTCGAGCATCTCGGAAGCTTTTTGTTTTATTCTACTCAGAGTCAAGAGAACCCCTCTTGGGGACAGTGAAATATGCCCCGGCACATTCCTCCTGAGCTCGTGTTTATATTTCAGCAGGAAAGAGCCCCCTAAGCTTGCCAGGAATTTGTCTAGCGAAGACTGCCATTCCTCAAGCCCCTTCTAAAGTCATTATGATAGATTTGATTTCTGGAATAATACACATCTTCAGGTGCTAACGAATAGCGTTTACACATTTTTTTGTTCAGTGTAGAACTCTACTTAGACATAATTACTGATGTGTATGTGTGTGTTTTCATAGCTTTTTTCTCTCTTAGATAATAGGACTTATACCCTACCAAAAGCCATGGCACCTTAGAAGGTGCCAAATTAGTTATGTAGTAGAGATTTTGTTATTCACCATTCTTACATAATCACTAAGACAGGTGAGGTTTTATTTTTTTTAAGTTTATTTAGTTATTTTACACGTTAAGATGTTGACCATTTTGTAAGGAAATCTTTCTAGAATATATTAAATACTTCTCAACACTTTAAACAAAAAAACTAAATATAATTTGATGATTTTTTCGATGACTCAGCATCATTAATTAGTGACGGCAGCTTTTCCCGAATTGGTGTCAGCGGAAGAGTTATTTACTGCACATTAATGGGTATCTTAGAAAAACAATTCTCTATGATCAAACAAATTGGGTAAATATTGGGTAAACAAAATTAAATAACTTTTTTTCAGGAGCACTCAGAGTTTTCACCGTGTTCATGTGTATTTTAAGTCTCCAAGGGGAACTGTTCTTAAACATAATGGACCAGAGAACCCCCCTTGCGTTACATTTGTCATAGTTCTGAAGAAAATCTGTAGAGCTTTTGGGGTAGGGCTGCTTTAGTGTGATAGCCTCTAGGCTATCAGTATATATGGGATGGTTTGCTTCTATATCAAATGATCTCAGACTCCTGAGGAATTTTATGTCTCCTTTTAAAATACAGTTTCTGTGCATTCTTATTTTTCAATGTTTTCAGGTGTCACTGTGAGTGTTTTGGCCTTTTCTAATGCCTGATACCTCCTTTTTACTCTACATCAGTTATGGTTTGAGTTATATGTTTACTCTACATATAATTGGTTATTCAAATCAGAATACTTCTGGAAGTGAAAGGGGACTCTGGTAATAGTTGTATCGGAACAATAGTTGTAAATTGTGACTCTCCAGGGAAGGCCAAGGTTGTTATGGCTAACACAGAATCCAGTACAAACTAACTTAATTAAACAATACAGGTGTTTTATACGGCCTCCGAGGCTAGGTTGGCTTCTTTTGTGGCTTGATCAGAGTTCTGAATTACTTTATTTGGCTCCATGTGTGAGGGCTGGTCTGCGTCACAGTGAAAAATAATTGCAGTATTTTCAGGTTTTACATCTCGCATAGATCACTATCAGAAACAAAGAGCACCTTTGCCCAGAACTGTTAGTAGCAATCCTGAGCTTTGTGCTGATTGGACAAACTCCTGAATCAATCCCCAAGGAATTCTAAGTGCTTATTGGTTTGAATATGAGGCAGCAATGAGTATGAAATGAGATGGGAATATTCTGGTATTACTGTGGTTATCAGAGAATATCTCTGGAGGTGGGGTTCATTCCCACCCAGATAGAATGGCTGTTACACATTGGAGGGTGGATAGAATGGATTTTGGGGGGATAACTGTGTTGTCTACTACATAACCCTCCGTATGTGACTCCCCACCTCTGTAAGAGATTAGGTCCACCAGCTATCTAGGTTTATTAGAACTCGCTGTGAAATAATAAGAGCTCAGAAAGCCCTCCTGTGTAATGAATGTGCCCAAAGACTGGATTTGTCACATCTATTTGGGCTGTTCCGAGGCCTTTTTAGCTTTCTTCAGAATTCTCAGTTGTGTTCCAGGTAGGTGAGGCCAAGTAACTGAGCAGGAGATAGATGGAGTCATTAGGAAGGATTTGGTCAATAAATTACTGAGAAAATATTAAGAAATACATACCTTAGTCAGGTTGTTTTGACCATTTTATTACACAAGTAATATATGTTTATCATTAAACATGTAGAAAAGATAGATAAGCAATTTGAAGGCAATAAAGAACATTTGTAATCCCATTGCTCTGACTTAAACAGCAGATTAATTTTTGACCTCCTTCTGGAATAAAAATTGCCTACTTTTATATAAGCATTTTCATATGGAAATGGAAAGTACTCTCTCTTTGGAAATCAGAAAAAGCAATATTTATTCTATGCTGCAGCTGGTATTTTCTTTCCCCAACAAATGTTACCCAAATTATGTGATGTAGTAATTTATACTATTACCTAATACTTTAGCTACCTTTTTCCCTTCTGTGAAATACAGATTGAAAAATAATAGGTTTTCTCACAAAGGTGAAAATGTTTCTCTTAGACATAAATTATCTTGTTTTCAAAGTTGTTCTATTTACATAGCATATTTCAAAGGAAAACTTTTAAAAAATGATGGTTTCAGTTCTTATATTTCTTCATCATTCCGTCAGAGCCCTATACGGAATGTGATGCTAACTGCTTTTTGAGGGGCTTACCTTTCAGTCCTAAATATAGGGACATGTTAGGAACTGTATGTTTGTAAATTTGGGGCTCCGGGTGGCATGCTTGAGAAAAGACTGGTGTGGCTGGGGAGGTATGGAGTGCGTGATAAGAGCACAGTCACAGTCCTGTCTGGCTCCTGATCCTGGATCTACCCTTTTTCCTTGTCATCTCTGACTCTCAGCTTCCTGTCTGCAAAATGAGGATAATGTCATTTAAACGTGAAGGGTTGTTTCAAGAATTAAATAAATCCTGGCACATAGAGTTCTTTTTACAAGGTAGGGATTTAGTAAGTATGTTATTGCTCATAATGGGCAGGTCCCAAGTGATGGAGAAACTTCAAATTGGAAGGCATCTCCAAAGTCTTCTTGCCCAACCTCCCACCTACCTGGGCAGAAGGCTGCCCTGGAGCACTGATCGATGGGTCCTCAGGCTCTCATTAAGTAACTCAGGGACCCCACTGCCTCAGAGGGTAGCCTACACATGTTTTTGGTCAATTATAATTCTTAATGATAACAACATACACTTTGTAGTTTATAGAATATTTTCACATCCATTATTATAGTAAATCTGTATGTTAATTCTTTAAAGTTGGCAGAACTTTTAAGAACCATTATTTTAGCTAATCTGTATGGTAATTCTGTAAAGTTGGTAGAACTTTTAGGAAGCTTTTTTTTTTTTTTTACATTGAATTTAAATTTGCTCTCCCATAACTTGTACTTACTGAGAGCTACATGGAGCAAATTTTATTGTGACAGTCTTTCAGATTGTGCCCATTCAATGACTGTTTTTGTGTAACTACTACATACCAGGCACTTACTAGGCAGCGGAGATACAGCGGTGAGAGTAAAGCAGTCTTACCCCCGCCTCCCTGGAAGTTATACTCTAGAGCAGGCGTCTGCAACCTGAGCTTTAGTTCAAAACCAGCCCACTGCCTATTTTTGCAAATACAGTTTTATTAGAACACAGCCACACTTATTTTTTTTAACATTTTGTCTATGGCTACTTCTGTGTTAAAGTAGCAAATGATGGATGCAACACAGACCCTGTGCTCTGTAAAGCCTAAAATATTTACTTTCTGGATCTTTTCAGAAAAAAAATTGCTGACCCCTGGCATGGTGGATATGGTTGATATTAAATTCTTGAATATGTCAATGAATATGTCATTTCAAATTTCTGTAGTGCCGGGTGCTATGAAAGAGATAACAGAAAGAACCAAATTTAGGTTGGGCAGTGAAGTAAGGCCTTGAGGAAGTGACCTATAAGCTGGACCTGAAGGATAGAGAAGGAGAGATGGGGGGGGGGAGAGAGAGAGAGAGAGAGAGAGAGATTTTGACAGTTTGAGGATCAAATAGGCAGAGGGACAACTTGTCTGAAGTCCTGCAGAAGGAAGTGAACTTGACATATTTAAAGAACTAAAAAGAGATTACCCAAAGAACATATAGCCCATGGACACAGACAATAGTGTGGTGAAGGCCAGGGGAGGAGGCTATGGGGGCTGGGTGGTGGGCAAAGGGGGGATGGGGAACATCTGTAATAATGTCAACAATAAAAACAACAAGAAACAAAACAATAAATAGACATATGAAAAAAAAAGAACTAAGAGAAGATCGGGTTTGCTGGAACTGAGTGAGGAGGGAATGCAAGTGGTTTGAGGTTCAGCTAGAGAGGCAGGCAGGGGCAGGATCTGGCAGGGCCTTCTAAAAATTATTGTTGTTTTGTTAAGAACTTGGAGATATTATTGAAGGGTTTTCATTAGATTTGCATTTGTAAGCAATTACTTGGAAGTATTTGGATTAGCTATGGTTGACCCTTGAACAACTCACAGGTTAGGGTACCAACCTCTTTGCAGTTGAAAATCCATGTTTAACTTTTCACTCCCTCAAAACTTAACCACTAATAAGCCTACTGTTGATCAGAAGCCTCAGGGATAACATAAACAGTTGATTAACACATATGTTGTATGTTATACAAGGGTTGGCAAAACTAGGTTTACAGTTGTTCATATGGAAAATAATACAATAATTAATAAATAATAATGCAAGAAAAAGTTGTTTTACATACTCCCAATTGTAAACCTACTTTTTCTCCACCACTGTGTTTATTATACTCTGTATTCTTAAAATGAAGTGAGAAAAGAAAATGTTGTTAAGAAAATCACAGGGGAAATACATTTACATTACTGTACTGTATTTGTCCATACTGTAAATTTACATCATCTGTTTATAAGATGAACCATTTTTCTGTCAGTAGCTACATGAATTGATAACGAAGAAGCAGCAATATGATTGCCTTATGGTTGCCAAGTGTTATAAATATGATTGCTTCACGGTAGCTTAGCTTATATTCTAATGAATGAATCGTTATAAAAATTTTATGGCATATAGTATTAATGTCGTATTCATAATACACCATTGGAAATGTTACATTTAGAAAAAACAACAACAGCCTGGCCAGAGTGGCTCAGTTGGTTGAGCATCATCCCAAGTACCAAAAGGTTGGGGGTTCATCCTGGTCAGGCACATACCTAGGTTGTGGGTTTAATCCCTGTTCAGGGCATGTACAGAAGGCACCAATTGCTGTTTCATTCTCTCTCTCCCTTCCTCTCTCTAAGTATGTCCTCAGGTGAGGATTTAAAAAAATACAAACCACTTACCTGTGATGATAGGCTAATACATAGTTTCTCTAATTACAAGAGAGAAAGAGAGAGGCTTGCTGTACAGTAATGTAATTCTTTGAAAGCAAAGGCATAAAATAGTATAAAAAAGAAAACTAACACATTTTCATTTTACATTAAATATCACTCACCTTATGCCTCTGTAAGGATAGGCAATCCACTTCCATACAGGTCTTGCACATGATGTTCTACACAACTAGTGCTTAGGCAGTGATGGTGATAATGACACAAAAAGTCTCATAAAGTTCTTGGCATACAGCTTTTAGATTTCCACACAAATACACAACAGATACAAGTTTATTAACTGTATGGCACAATGATTACTTACTATTCATTAAGTGGAACTGGATCCTCATAAAGGCCTTCATCCTTGTCGTCTTCCTGTTGAGTAGGCTGAGAATGAGGAGGAAGAGGAGGGTTGGTCTTGCTGTCTCAGGGGAGGAGGTGGAAGGCGAGGCAGGAGAGGCAGGCACACTTGGTGTAACTTTGCAGAAATACATCGTAATTTTTGTCTGACAGTTTTGCCTGTTCATTTCTCTCAAAATGTTTCTATGTGATACCAATCCTTTTTCCTGTGTTTGCTTTAGTTTCAGTGCCCGCATTCTAGAAGGGTCCATGTCGTAAAACAAGTCAAAATCCTTCTTGACTAATCGAAACCCTTCTGCCAGATTGTCTAATGCCAGTTTGTTTCCTGGTCCTGCTGCTTCATCTTCTTCCTCGTCGCCTGGAGATGGTTCAGAAGCACTGCTCTCCATCAAGTCGTCTTCTGTTAAGCCCTCTGATGTGGAGTCTTAGCTCTTGAATTTCTCCAGGATCCATATCTGAAAACCCTTCACACACCTCCCCCCCTCCGCCCCTTTATGCTATATTCACAATCTCTTTCATGATTTCCTTGATTGGCTCTGTTGTAAGTCCTTTGAAGCCATGCACAACATCTGGATACAGTTTTCTCCAGTAGGAATTTGGCTTTCCTGGCTTTTTATTAACAACGATGGCATCGTCAATGGTGTGATCCTTCCAGACTTTCATGGTGTTCTCTCTGTCGGGGTTCTCTTCCAAATCATTGACAGTCCTTTCCATAGAGTATCACGTCTAATGAGCCTTAAAGATCCTTATGACCCCCTGATCTAGAGGCTGAAATAGGGACTTTGTGTTTGGGGACAGGTAGACCACTTTGATGCCTTTGCTGTTGAACTCATGAGGTTCTGGGTGGCCAGAGGCATTGTCCAAAAAAACTTTAAAAGGCAGTGTCTTACTAGCAGGGTACTTCTTGACTTCAGGGACTAGGCATAGATGAAACCAACCTAGAAAAAGGTTCTCGTTGTTCAGGCCTTCTTGTTGTACAACCCAAAGACTAGACACTGATGTTTAATTTTTTCCTCAAAGCTTGGAGATTGGCAGTTTATAGATGAGAGCAGTCCTGAATGTAAACTGGACTGCATTTGTACAAAATAGTAGAGTTTGCCTAACTCTTCTGACTTGAATTCAGGAGCTCACTTCTCTGCCTTGCAATAATGGCATTTCCTCCCAAGAATAGGGCACTTTTGCCCCAATTAAGAACTTATCCAGGCTGATATCTTTCCTTCTCAGTGATTTTCTTTTTTAAATTAAATCTTTATTGTTCAGATTATTACAGTTGTTCCCCTTTTTCCCCTCCATAGCTCCCCTCCACCCGGTTCCCACCCCACCCTCTGCCCTTACCCCCCCCCCCCCACACACACACTGTCCTCATCCATAGGTGTACGATTTTTTTCCAGTCTCTTCCCACATCCCCCCACCCCTCCCCCCACACCCGAGAATTGTCAGTCCTACTCCCTTTCTGTGCCCCTGATTCTATTATATTCACCAGTTTATTCTGCTCATCAGATTATTTATTCACTTGATTTTTAGATTCACTTATTGATAGATATGTATTTGTTGTTCATAATTTTTATCTTTACCTTTTTCTGCTTCTTCCTCTTCTTAAAGGATACCTTTTAGCATTTCATATAATACTGGTTTGGTGGTGATGAACTCCTTTAGCTTTTTATTATCTGAAGCTCTTTATCTGACCTTCAATTCTGAATGAAACTTTGCTGGGTAAAGTAATCTTGGTTGTAGGTTCTTGCTGTTCATCACTTTGAATATTTCTTGCCACTCCCTTCTGGCCTGCATAGTTTCTATTGAGAAATCAGCTGACAGTCGTATGGGTACTCCCTTGTAGGTAACTGACTTTCTTTCTCTTGCTGCTTTTAAGATTCTCTCTTTGTCTTTTGCTCTTGGCATTTTAATTATGATGTGTCTTGGTGTGGTCCTCTTTGGATTCCTTTTGTTTGGGGTTCTCTGCGCATCCTGGACTTGTAAGTCTATTTCTTTCACCAGGTAGGGGAAGTTTTCTGTCATTATTTCTTCAAATAGGTTTTCAATATCTTGCTCTCTCTCTCTTCTTCTGGCACCCCCATAATTCGGATGTTGGTACGCTTGAAGTTGTCCCAGAGCTCCTTACACTATCTTCATATTTTTGGCTTCCTTTTGCTTTTCCGGTTGGGTGTTTTTTGCTTCTTCGTATTTCAAATTTTTGACTTGATTCTTGCGATCCTCTAGTCTGCTGTTGGATCTCTGTATAATATTCTTTCTTTCAGTCAGTGTATGCTTAATTTCTAGTTGGTCCTTTTTCATATCCTCGAGGGTCTCACTAGATTTATTGAGGGTCTCACTAAATTTATTGGCGGTTTCTAGAAAATTCTTGAAAAACCTTATAACCGTGGTTTTGAACTCTATATCCAGTAGTTTGCTTTCCCCCATTTCTGTCATTTGTGACCTGTTTCTTTGTCTTTGCATTTTGGCTGCTTCCCTGTGTTGATAGAGTGGCTTTCTGTGCTAGGTGTCCTATAGGGCCCAGTGGCTCAGCCTCCCCAATTACCTGAGGTAGACACTCTTGGTGCACCCCTTTGTGGGCTTTGTGCACAGTCTTGTTGTAGTTAAGCCTTGATTGTTGTAGGTGTCAGTGGGAGGAATTGACTTCCAGGACAATTGGCTGTGAGAATCAGCTGTGTTTACAGTGGGAGAACTTCTGTGCTAGAGACACCCTTATAGGGCAAGACTTGCTTCAGTGGGGCTTTGGTGCTCACTGAGTCTGCCCCCTGAGTGTGTCTCTTATGGATCTGAGGAGTTGTAATCTGGATGGTCCCACTCTGACCACTGGGTACACTGGCTCTTGGATCTAAGGAGGTGCTAATTTAGCCTCTGCCTGAGGCTACCCAGCAAGAGCTATGGAGAGATCTGCAGATTCCTCTTCTTTGTTTGGAGTTTGGAGCTGCCCAGATGAGGCCCAGCTGTGAAGCAATGCAAGCTGCTGTGGGGCCTTGGGCCTTCTTTTGGATGTTCTGTGTCTCTCTGACCCAGCTGCAGTTTGTTAGGTAATTTTAGATTGCAAAGGGCCAGGCCATTCATATGCAGAAGCCTCTGTGCACAGCTTGGGTGGGGCAGGGTCTCAGGGAATCAACAGGGAGGAGCAAACAGCTATGGCTGATTCTCAGTCCTGCCCTAAGAGGTCCCGGGTCTCAGTGTCCCGTGGTAATCGCTGCAAGCACCTCTGAGAGAAAGCCGCCCTTGAGTTCTGCTGGCTGCCAGACAGTCCAGTTTCTCCCCGTATGATCTGGGTCCCCAAAGACTCGCCTGGAACTGCAGTTCAGAGCGGTTGGGAGCTTGTGACTCCCTCCCGATTGGAAAAGACAACCGCGTCCTCAGTTGCCAGCCCTTTCTGCGTGCGCCTCCGTACCTCTGCACTTTACTTCCACACCTCCTCTGAGTCTCAGTGTGCTTTTCTCTTTCCTTCTAGTTGTAGAATTTCCACTCAGCCAGCCTTCCTGTGGTTCTGGATGATGTCCGTCTTGTCTTTTAGTTGTATTTTTGAAGTGGTTGTGCGAGGCAGCAATTTCAGGTGTTTACCTATGCCGCCATCTTGGTTTCTCCTCAGTGATTTTCTTAATTGTGCTTGGGAACTCGTCTGCTGCCTGTTGGTTGTCTGAAGCTGTTTCTCCTGTTGTCTGGACTTTTTTTAAAAGGCAAACCTATTTCTAAAATTATCAAACCATCCTTTGCTGGCATTAAATTCTCCAGCTTTAGATCCTTCACCTTTATTTTGCTTTAGTTTGGTATGTAATGACTTCACTTTTTCTTGAATCATGCTACCTTTTATAGGTATGCCTTTCTTATGGCAATCCTGCACCCACACAAAGGCTGCATTTTCAGTATGAGCTGAAAGGATATTTCTCACAAAGTGCAAGTCTCTCATGCCTGTTGGTGAAACTGCAGGGAAGGCTTCATGGATTTTCTTTTATTTTTTTTTTACAGAGATCCTAACTCTGGATTTATTTATTTTGAAATGGTGGGCAATCTCAGCTGCAGATCTCAAACTACAGTACATATCAAGCAATTCTACTTTTTCTTATAATGTCATGACTTTGCTCTGCTTCTTGGGAGCACTTCCAGCATCACTAGTGGCACTTTGTATGGGTCCCATGGTGTTATTCAAGATTTGCGATATTGCACAAAACACGGTGAAAAATACACAACTCCAGATATGTACTGCTCACATGATGGATTAACATTACCTGGCGTTTTAAGAGGATACTTTCAACACTTGAGCTCACTGCAGTAGCAACAGGAAGTGGCTGTGAGATTATATGGGAGTACAGTAGTACAGTATAGACTACAGTTAATTTTATGCAGTTATGATTTAATACTACATTTTCACATTGGTTTACATTTCTCTTGACTACAAATGGCACCATATATGGTCTGTGTTTACAGATTTTAATACACTCAAATGCTTTATAATTTGTGTATATTTTATGGTAGTAAATGATAAAATAGACTTGTATCAACATAAATTTTATGCGCTTATGACATACCCAACTTATTCTTAATTTTTAATATATTTCCATGTTACGTGTTTATGAGTTTTTTCAAATTGTTACAAATCTCCAAACCTTTGTTGTTCAAAGGTCAATTGTATGTATTTGGTGGACCAGTTGTTTTAATGTGTGAGTAAAAGGGAGCAAGGAATCTAGGAAGATTCCAAACTATCTTATTTAAGCAACTGGATGAATGAAGTCACTTAGGAGATGGGGAACCCTGAAGGAGAGGCAGGGTTAGTGGGAGATGATGATGATTTGAGTCTTGGAGATGCCAGTGAGATATCTAAGTAGAAATGTCAAGAAGACAGTTGGATGTGCAAACGTGAGCTTAAAGGAAAGATGTGGGTGGCAGTTGTGATGTGAAAGTCTTTGGCATTTCTGGTTCTTTGAAGCTGTGCTGGTGGGCGAGATTGCCTAGGGAGAAGGGTACAGGGAAAGAGAGTACGAGGCTCACGACCTGAAGACTCCACATTTGTAGTTGGGTGGAGGAGGAGAGGGAGCCTCTAAATGAAACTAAGGAGGAACAACCGGAGAAGTAGAGAAAATTGCTAAGCAGAGAGAGTGTTTTAAGAAGGAGGCCTGGTTTCACATGTCCCATGCTGCTGCTGATGGAAGGTGAAGAAGATTGAGAGTTCATTAGGTTGAACGCTTGAAGCACAAGGGTAAGATTAGTAAGGACAGATTCAGCTGATTAGGTTAGGTTGGGAGGCACATGAGTAGGAAGTAAGGATAAGGAGACTTTCTTTTTCTTCAAGATACTTGGTTGAGAAGGATAAGAGACAGAAGGTAGCAGCTAGAGAGGGAGAGGATATCTACAGAAGGTTTCTTTGTTTTTAAGTTGTTTGAGTCTGGAGAGGAAGGAAAGGTGAGGGTCAGAAAAGTGATGCAACAACAGAGTTAAAGGATAATAGATGAAGTCTGTGATCTTACTACAGGGGAAGAATCTTGAACTTTCGATGGGAGGAAGGACACTCCCTCCATTGCTACAGGAAGGAGAGCAGACGAATGATTGCACTTGCAGGAGGGGCTGCCCATATGCTGTAGGAAGTTGAGGGGCGATCCATGGCTATCGGTGCCTTCTGTTTTCTCTGTGGAATGTAAAACCAGGTCACCTGTTAAATGTGGGAGGTGGCGGATATCAGGAAGGAAATAAGAAAATGTATGCGAGAGTAGACCAGTGATGGCGAACCTTTTGAGCTCGGCGTGTCAGCATTTTGAAAAACCCTAACTTAACTCTGGTGCCATGTCACATATAGAAATTTTTTGATATTTGCAACCATAGTAAAACAAAGACATATTTTTGATATTTATTTTATATATTTAAATGCCATTAACAAAGAAAAATCAACCAAAATAATAAGTTCGCGTGTCACCTCTGACACGTGTGTCATAGGTTCGCCATCACTGGACGAGACAGCTCTAGCAGACCTGACTCCTCTTGGATAGCCATGTTTCAGGTAAGGTAAGGAGATTCAGGCAAGGAAGTGAAAATCACTGTTCAGGAAGATGGCTGAAGATACGGGGCATTCTGTGATCTCCAGGGTTCCAGAGGCCACAGTTGAGGGCATAGGAGGGCGGGATACATAGTTATCAGTAGAGCAGAGACATCAATTAGCAGTCCGAGTGGTAGTAGCTGTGGTAGTCTGTACCATTAGTGACCCCAGTGAACCGTGTCTCCCTGTGTCATGTTCTTCCCTTGCATTTGGTCTGAATCTATGACTTGCTTTAATCAATAGAACATGGCAATAGCAAGGCAGTGTCAATTCTAGGACTAAGCTGTTAGTCTCTTGCAAGCCCTTACATGCTATTAAAGAAATCTGACTACCCTGCTGGAGAAGCCATGTGGAGAGGAAGAAACCCTAACACTGCATGGGAATAGGGAGAGTGCGTCCAAGTCATCTTAGCTGAACCCAGCTCCCAACCTGCCAGCTTAATGTAGCCACTGGGTGACCACTAGCAAGGTCAGCAGAAGAACTGTCTGGCTAAGCTTGGCCCAAATTGCATAATCATGAGACAGAAAAGATAGTTTTAGCCCCTAAGTGATGGGGTGGTTTGTTGGTAGCGATAGAGACCATTTGAGTACAGAAGCCTGCACTTAGGAGGCAACCAAGGAAAGCAGCGAATGTGTGGCATTCTGTTGGATTTGGTGTTGATGTTCCCCTAGAACTGGGTGGGTCCTGGGACGTAACACAATTCAGCTGTGGCCTGGACTAAAGGCTCAGGAGTTGTGGAGTGTGTGTGTGTGTGTGTGTGTGTGTGTGTGTGTGTGGCGGGGGTGTGGGGTAGGGGGGGCGGGCGTGGTGGTTCTGCATTCCCTATTTCTGCCCTCAGCTCTTGTTAATGGCCCCTGGGTTAGCTACAATGAGGACATGAACACACCACCACTGGCCTATTCTTTCAGAGGTTTTTTTTCTGACTAATATCTTAATTTCCTTCAGTCCTTTCTCTTACCTGATTTTCAAACTCCTTAAGGTTCTTGTCACCTTCCCCAAGTATATTTCAGCTTGTCAATGACCTTCTTAAATGTGGCACCCACAACTGAACTCATCAATTCCTGGTGGTGATAGCTGTTTATAATAGAAAAGGAAGATTGCATTTTCTTGCTTTAGTTTAGACACTTACCTCTTTTAATGTAATTTTAGATTGTTTTTAACTTTTTTGGGGCATCTGTAACACTGTTGACTTACATTTATCTTGAAGGCAACCAAAACACCTGTATCTTCTTTTTTTTTTTTTTAAACACAAATTGCTATTAAGTCAAATCCTGTACATATATAGTCAATTGGATGGGGAATTAAATTTAGTCTGCTATGTTTTTGGCTCATTCCACTAATCTTTTTGTCACCATTTTGAATCCTGTTTTTCTTTTCTCTTATATTACCTGTACTGTTAGCTTTGCATTATCCCATAAGTTTGATATATATAAAATGGTGGAAAAGGAACGGTTGGAGACCATCCTGTTGAATACCCATGGAAATTTGTCTAGGTTGACACCATTCCACTAGACCATTAAGAAGTACACTCTGAGGTAGTGGTTTATCCGCCTAGGAATACCTCCTTGTAGTCATTACACCTCTCCTTTTAGTCACAGCTCAAAAGTGGATATGTTATTTGAAACTCAAAAGTGAAATACCTACTATACTACCCGAAGGTATCATCAGAATAGTCAAAATCCTGTTCCAAATGATGGCTCTGATATTTGTTCGTCAACTACAATTTCTTTTGGATGGACTCAAGGTTTAGACTAAACTATTTTCTAAAGGTAGGCTTTTGGTTTTCCCTGATTATAGATCTGTCCTTTTTCTAGGTGTACATTCAAAATGTACAACCTTCTCAGTAGCCTTCACTGAGTCATCATCTGTTTTGGATGAAGATGAACAGGCTTGGTCTATTTCAGTAGGATGTTCAGCAGCAATGAAAGACTTGCACAACATTGGCCAGTCCATCTGTGGACAGGCTAATCCACAAGCAGAATCATTTTAGTGTCAACTGTAATTCAACATCAATCACAAGCTGTTAATGCTTCTACAGTGTCTGTGTCACAAGACCATTCTGAGAATGATAGTGTGTAAGAATGTGTCCTTTGTAGGTCAAATTCTGACCCTCCAAAATATAAAACAACACTGTCTTCTAGGTGTCTTGATTTTTAACTTCACCAAATAAGCCCACATGGCTTTTAGAAGAGCTGTAGGTATGCCCTTCCCTCAAAGTTAATTGAAAGATAAGCATCTTCCTCCATGTTGTAATCAAGGCAGGTGAATGCAGTGGCTAATTACTCTCAGAAAGAAAGCTCAATATCCCCTCTGTCAAAATCTTCAGCAATTAGATGCAAAATATAAAATAACTTTTTTGCTTGATTCTCAGAGGAAACAATTTATGGCTCATTCAGTCTTGGGACACAAGAGGATGCAGTTTTTAAAAATAGAAATTGTGATTAAAGCTGGTAGTTTCTGCTCTTAAAATATTTCAGACCAAAGTCATTGCTGTCTGTTTCATGATAGAAAACTCCAGTGTTTCAGTTGCTTAGGCCCTTGAAATAAATGCAAAGTTAATTCTTCTTTAAAAATCCTTACCTGAGGACATTATTTCTATTGATATTTAAAGAGAGTGGAGGGGAGGGAGGGAAGGAGAGAGAGAGAGAGAGAGAGAGAGAGAGAGAGAGAGAGAGAAGAGAGAGAAGAGAGAGAGATGTGAGAGAGATACATTGATTGGTTCCCTCCTGCACATGTCCAGACTGGGGCCAGGATTGAACCTGCAACCGAGGTACATGCCATTACTGGGTTACAGAGAATTCAACCTGAGGGCTGACACTATAACCACTGAGCAAAACTGGCCAGGGCCAAAGTTAATTCTTGAACCACTTTTTCTCTCACGTTTGTGGATTTTATTATAGGCCATCCTATATAATAAAAGGCTAATATGCAAATAGACCAAACGGCAGAACAACTGAACAACCGGTCGCTATGATGTGTGCTGACCACCAGGGGGCGTGCGTGGAACATAGCGGGCATCGGCAACAGGCAGCAGAGCGTGGGACATGATGGGCGTCGGTCGTGGAGGGATGGATGGTGAAGCAGGTGAGCGGGGGCGCCAGACCAAGGCGGAGCGCATGTCGCTGTCATCGTGGTGAACCTGTGATGGTTACTGAAAAGTATTTGCTCTTGCATGCCACAGTCCCAGCTAGCACTCGCACCTGCAGCCAGCGCTGGCCCCACTCACACCCGCTGCTGGTGCTGGAGCCACTGCTCGCACCTGCTGCCAGTGCCAGGCACTGGCCTGATTGCTCGGCACCATCAGTGGCTGCGAGTGGCAGCTGCAAGCCCCAGTCACCCCTCAGGGCTTCTCCACCTCCCCCTGCTCCTGAGGGGAGATCGGGGCTGGCAGTTGCCTGTCGTACCCGCTGCTGGTGATGGCCCCACTCGCACCTGCTGCCGGTGCCAATGCTGCCACTTATACCCGCTGCCGGTGTCCAGCGCCAATCCCGATTGCTCAGCGCCGTTATCAGGTGCAAGCGGCAGCGGCTGGCCCCAGTCACCCCGGAGGGTTTCTCCCCCCTCCCCCTGCTCCTGAGGGGTGATTGGGGCAGCAGCTGCAGCTTGCACCCGCTGACTAGCCCTGCTTGCACCCACTGCTGGTGCCGGCCCAAATCGCACTGTCCACGCCATCAGCTGGTGCGAGCAGGGCTAGCGCCATGTGGGAACGGCAGCGGCAGGAGCGGAGATGCCAGCAGACAGGGGATCCGGGGCCACGGCTTGAAGGGCCGGGCGGAGGCGCAGAGGGTGGGCCAAGACCTGCCCCTGTTCCCACTGCAGCCTCGCGGCCCACAGTTTCTTTCAAGGTGCATGAATTCGTGCACTGGGCTCCTAGTGTTTGTATAAAAGTGAAATGACTTTCCTGCAGGGGTCAGGTTCTTTAATTTTTATCTGTCATGCACATATTTGTTAGTGAAAACATATGGATGTTTCCTTTTTTAAATAGTTAATAAGGACAGCCTGATAGCTTGAAGAGTCCTTGAATTTTTTCTATTATTATTTTTATTTTTTTAACACCATTTATCCCCTCTATGCCCTCTTCCGTCTCCAACCCCACTGCCTGTTATTACTTACAAAATTCACAGCACCTGCAGGTTCTTGAGCACTTATTATTTGGACACTAGCACAGTGCTGGGACTGTATGTGTGCTTCGTATGTTATTTCACACAGTCCCCTATGAGGTAGGTGTTAGCACTTTAGTTTTATAGGCAAGGGAAGTGAGGATTAGGATGTGCAATAATTTGCTCAAGGTCACACAGCTAGTCCCCTACAGTGAAGGAGTTCAGATCCCATCCTTCCTGTCTCCAGAGTCAGAGCTCATAACCACTGCACCAAACTGCTGTTTGTCAGCTCTGATTGGATGTGTCTTTTATTGTACATGAAATCGAATTCCTTTTTGAAAGTCAGCAGAATGTAAATAATAATGTATCGAGTGGTTTTCTGTTAATATGATCCCATAGCCTTATTTTTGGAAATCTTTAAGATAAATCTTTATATGCATTATGGTGAATGGACTAGAGACTTGCTTATCCAAACACCACATTCCCTCCCTCTCCCCCCATGCTCCCCCAGAGAGTTGGCTATTTCTTCAGATTTCCTTTTATATTTTATTTCGTGTGTGTGTAAAACTGTACTCTAAGCATGAACGGAGCAGTATCCACTGCCTCTTCGTGGTAGGGAACCTTCCCCTGTTCCCTATCACACATATGAAGAGGCAGTGGATGTTGTCAGCATTTAGACAGGCAATGTGTTTTCAGTGAATACAGAAGGATTTGATGATAGTCTGTCATTTGTCAAGAAGAAAAGTTTAAATACATGCATATTATCCTGTGTCATAGAAGCCTTTATTATGATTGATTCCTTCTGAGGCAGTATACTATGCAGATGTTTTATTCATGAATTGTTATTTTTGCCAAAACTCTGTGGGTTCCTGTTTAATTTTTCTCAGCTGAATATGCCATCATATGTTTCTTTTTGTTAACTTTATCCTTACATAGGCAGTGTTAATTCTGAGATGTTGATGCACATTGTAGGGCTAGAACACAGCTGTTTGTAAAGCTTAATGATTGTTGGCTGTGGTTAAATCCCTGTGAGTTTATAGTATAGATATAGAAGTCATTGATTGGGCAAGAAAATTCTACCTTTGATTTATATGGCAGGATTGCTCTCATACCATAACCCCAATTTCCCTGTGGTGGCAGGGATGTCGGTGGGGATGGCACTGGGAATAAAAGAAAGATGAGACTAGTAATAGTACCAAGTGGAACAAGGGATGTGGAGTGGACCTATTGTTGTTTTAAAGATTGTATATTTATTAAAACAATTACATTGTAAGTCTGGACAGTAATGTCATATTTACCCTTCAGTCCTTACTCTTCGTTTTTTTTGTCGGGGATGGGTAACTCCGTACATTGCTCTCTGCACATATAAGAACTACAATGGATGATTGAAAATTCTAAAACAGGAAGATGGGTTGTATCTATTGGTCACACATATTTTGGATATTATTTTTCTGAGTAAATGCGTCAGTAAAGTAGTTTGTACTTTAAGGCATTTTTTGCCTTTCCCCACCTATCACCACTGTGCTCTCCCTGCTAGGGTTCTGTTTCCCATTCTAGGTATTAAAGGGAAACCAAAAAGGTGAGCAGTGATTGCTCTAACTTGAGCCTAGCTCTGAATTCATAAGATCTAGAGGAAACATTCTTCGTGGTTATACTTAGCTCTACAAGCCAAGGGAACAGATAGTCTTTATGAACTTTCTCAGAGTAATATGTGTAAACACACACACACGTACCACCCTTTTGGTTTACTTGTGGCTTATTTCTGTTTTGATCCTCTGTTCCTATCTTTGGAGTCTGCTGGCTTCTGTCTTCAGGTTTGCACTAGCCAGCAAGCATCCTCTTAGATGCACCTGGAAGTCCCATCAGATGAAGGCTGGCAGTGTGGCCTTTTTTTTTTTTATGTCAGTGTTTACCTGACTTAATAGAGGCAGTGGTGGGAAAGTGATTTGTATTATTGGTGCTTGAGTTATTCCTGACTTGTTAATGGATGCCTCTTTCCATACCTTTCCTAATATATTCTTGCCCTTAGAGCATCAGGTCATTAGGAAACCTGGCACTGTTTTCCCCATTCAACTGTACTAAAAGTGACCATGCTACCTAATCCTCCCCTTTGAAAAGCTGGGGGAACTGGCATAGGGATATTATGCTTAGAAGTCAAGGGAAATGGCAGATTAGATGACTGGATTCCCCCTCTGTATGTGTTCAGAGAAAGTCTTATTAAATACTAGAGGCCCAGTGCACGAATTCATGCACCAGTGGGGTCCCTTGGCCTGGCCTGTGGGAATGGGCCGAAACTCGCTCTTTGACATCCTTTGAGGGGTCCTGGATTGCAAGAGGGTGCAGGCCAGGCCAAGGGACCCCACCGGTACACAATCGGGGCTGGGGAGGGACTGTGGGAGGGCGCCAGGGCATGTCCGGCCTGTCTCACTCAGTCCCAATCAGCCTGAACCCAGCAGTAAGCTAACCTACTGGTTGGAGCATCTGCCCCCTGGTGATCCATGCACATCAGAGCGACTGGTTGACCAGTCGACTGTCTGCCCCCTGGTGGTCAGTGCTCGTCATAGCGAGCAGTTGAGCTGCCTTAGCATATCATTAGCATATTATGCTTTGATTAATTGAACGGCCAACTGGACACTTAGCATATTAGGCTTTTATTATATAGAAAGACATAAGTCACTAGTTGGTGTACTTGCCAAATATGCTGCCTTTAGAATTTCCTTTTCTGTGTTGAAATGCTGGTCTACCATTTACTAACTGTGTGACCATGGGTTCCCTAATCTTTTTGTGTGGGTTTACTAATAGTACCTGCCTTCCAGGGAGGTTAGGAGGAGTATCTTCATATGTGTGAGATGCCTGGTAGAGTACCATGCAGCCATAGATGAGAGTTCCTCTCTGGATTTAGACTCTCTGTGCTTGAATCCCAGCCCACCTCCTTTCAGTCTTGGGATCTTCCCTTCATTTTCCTTTGCTTTACAATTTCCATGCAAATAGTAAATTCCTCATTAGATTTTTGTGAGGACTTAAATCATTTAAGTCCTTAGCACAGTGCCTGATAGTAAGCACTCAATGAATGTCAGGTAATGTTATCGTCCTAGTGAATTTCTGATAGTTCCATTACTGTCATTACATTTCAGGGCTTTTCACCTCATAGCTTTTGCATTGTCAACATTATGTTTATGATGGCTGGATGATATTATCACTGGACTGTTTCCTTTCTAGGCTGTACAGTTAGAGATTAGATATAGAAGAAGGGGTGGAAACTCAATAAAATATTTGAGTTTGTTTCCTGAGTATTTGAAGGGGACTGAGCAGCAAGTTATGTAAACTTTCCAGGTGGGTTGAAGAGTATCTCTCTACCTCCTACCTATGATAAGATGGCTTTGATCGGATCTCTATAAAAAAGTAAAAATTCTTACTTACATATTTCCTGTCCACAGTGATGAAAATAAATTGGTATTTTATTTGCCTTCTTTTAAAGTTAATGCAACAAAGCCAGTGTATGACCTTTAAAAAATGCTCTCATGGTTTCACTTGAAGACAGCTTTTTCCCATTGCTTTTAATCCTTTGGTAATATATTAAATTCCTTGCTCTTTCTGGAATGCACATATTTCAAATGTTTTTCTGTGGTTTTGACCTATCTTAGATAATGCTTGACCAAATTAGTCATACACTCTATATTCCTTCAATTTTCTCCAAAATGAATTCCATTCTCAACTCCCTAATACTCTTATTTCTTCCATTTAAGTTTAAAAAATGTACTTGTACTAGTTTTTGCTGTCATTTGATGCTCAACATTTAACTCCTCCGTTTTCTGGTGGTGTCCCAGAAAGGATATTTTGTTGCCTCTTTTTTCTTTTATTTCCAACCAACCAGAGTGTATGGGTGGATCACATTTCAACATATTATATTCTCTTCTCCAAAACCAGGCTTGTTTGTTTTGTAACAATAGAACTTTATCCTATTCATAGAATGTCTTCCAGACCGGGTCTTCCCCATGTTCTGAGAGGTATAGTTTTGCCCATTGAAATATTTCCTTATTTAGTCCAATACTTTGCCATCTAGGTGCTTTTCCAGATTAAGTATCTGGATTTTTTCAGCTACTAAATGCTGAGGGTGCCTGTTACAACTGGGGCTTGTTTATATTAATAAGAACGTAGAATCTGCAATATGCTATACAGTTGAAAGATAGCATATGGCTGGCTAGTGCTTTGCAGCCAATTAAGACATTTTACATGTAGTACTTTACTTATCTTATAGTAGGATAAATAATGGCCACCCAAAGATATCAAGGCCCAATTTCTGTAATTTGTAAATGTTGTTTTATTCAGTTAAAAGACCTTTGTTGATGAACTAACTAAGTTAAGGATCTTGAGATGGGGAGATTAACCCTGAATTATCTGAGGGAGCCCTAAATGCCATCACCTGTCCTTATAAGAGAGAGCAGAGGGAGGTCACACAAACAGAGAGGAAGTTGAT
Organism: Myotis lucifugus; assembly: GCF_000147115.1. Taxonomy (NCBI): domain Eukaryota; kingdom Metazoa; phylum Chordata; class Mammalia; order Chiroptera; family Vespertilionidae; genus Myotis; species Myotis lucifugus. The sequence continues at coordinate 575,854 of NW_005871260.1, read as the reverse complement.
GTGAAGATGCGTTAGAATGATACAGCCCCAAGCCCAGGAAGGCCAGAGCAGCCCCAGGAGCTGGAAGAAGCAAGAAAGGACTCTCCCCTGGAGCCCCTGGAGGAGGCATTGTGGCCCTGCTGGATCTCAACCTTCTGGAGCTCCAGAACTGGGCGAGAATATAATTCTGTTGTTTGAAGCTGCCAAGTTTGTGGTGATTTGTTACAGCAGCTTCAGGAGCACATCTATTGTTCTCTCTCTTGATAGTTTCATTGTAAAATAGGTGAGGGAAAGAAGAAAAAAAAGATAGGAATTACTATTTTTGAGATGTCAATCTTTATTACAGAATTAGTAGTATAGAATTACATATTCAGGAAACTAATTGAAATATATATGTTAAACAACCATCAAAAATCTTCGCAAAAAAAAGTCCTATATAATAAAAGGCTAATATGCAAATTGTCCCCTTGGGAGTTCGACCGCAGGAGTTTGACTACTCACTATGATGTGTGCTGACCACCAGGAGGCGGTGGAACAAAGGAAGGCCCCGGCTGGCAGTTCGCAGCCGGGGGAAGGAAGGCCCAAATCGGTCCTGATTGCTGGTCAGGCCTAGGGACCCTACCTGTGCATGATTTTCATGCACCAGGCCTCTAGTTTTAAATAACAGAACATAATATACTAGGTGCTATGTATTTAGTCCTTTTTTAAACAGTAGTTTGCCACTTAGAATTTAAAACTGTTAAGCAAATTGCTATTGTTGGGGTTGGAGCAGGGAGAAAAAATAAGTTGAGATGATAAATAAATTAGTGAAAGATGGTGTTTCCACTTAGAATTTTATTTAAAGTCGCATGTGTAGGATTTTAGCACATTTCTTTAGTCTAGGAAGGTTATGTATTTCTAGAAACTTATCCATTTCTTCTAGGTTATTAAATTTTGTGGCAATGTAGTCTTTCATAAAATTCTAGTAGGATCCTTTGTATATTTGTGATGCCTGTGGTGACTTCTTTCTCATTTCTGATTTTGTTTATATGGGTCTTTTCCCTTTTTTCCTTAGTGAGTCTAGCCAGGGGGTTGTCACTTTTATTAATGAGCTACCACCTCACAGCTGTTAGAGTGGCTATTATCAATAAGACAAGTAATAACAAGTGTTGGAGAGTTTGTGAAAAGGGAACCCTCATTCACTGTTGATGGGAATGTAGACTGGTACAACCACTATAGAAAACAGTCTGGTGATTTCCTAAAAAATTAAGAATAGAGCTACCATACAGCCCAGCAATCCCTCTCCTGGATATATACCCAAAAACGCTGAAAACATGTATTCTTAAAGATATATACACTCCTATGTTCATTGCAGCATTATTCATGGTGGCCAAGACATGGAAACAAATAGTACCCTGTGATAGAGGACTGGATAAAGAAGATGTGGTACATATACATAATGGAATACTACTCAGCCATTAAAAGGATGGACCTTGAGAATATTATGCTAAGTGAAATAAATTAATCAGAAAAAGCCAAGAACCATATGATTTCACTCATATGTGGGATATAAAACTGAAACTTGTGGACACAAATAGTAGTGTGGTAATTGCCAGAGGGAAGGGGGTAGAGGGTGAAGAGGGTTCTAATATGTGGAGATGAGAGAAGATTTGACTTTGGGTGGTGTTCACACAGTGCAATATAAAGATCTTGTAGCAGAAACCCACACCTTAAACCTATATGTTCATGTTAACCAATGCCAACCCAATAAATTTAATTTAAAAAAGAAAAGAAAAAAAAGATTGCATGACTTTCTAAAAATCAGAAAAGAAAATGGATACACATACTATGTCCTGAGTCATGGACCCAATTAATCATATATGGCTGTTATAATAAAAGAAAATAATTGCTTCTTTAACACCAATTAGATAATTTTAATTTACTGTGTTGTATGAACTGACTTGTGAAAAAGGCCGGAATCATCTTCTATTAAGCTCCCTGGGTAACAGAACTTTTGTGAGGTTGCAAGTTTAGGAAGTTTGCGGAGTAAATGTGAGATAATGTGCTGCATACGCTAGGAGTCTATGTTCTAGTCTGCTCTGTTACTGGTATGCAGTGTTTACAAATTATTCTGTTGGTATGATCATGTCAGTGAATTTCAACATGAAGATTTGCTGACTTAAATGCTTACTTCTGGTTGTCTTCAATTTTTGACAGATGTACATTTTACAAACACTGTTTTGAGCAGGAAAATAAATAGTTGTACTACAGTTCTTTTGACTAAGGAGCAATGGTTGCATTTATTCTTGCTCTAATAGTGAAAGCACTGTTCCATTGAGTTTGAATGTAATACTATTCATTTAACATGCAGTACTTACAGGATTCTAAACCTCACACTTCTCGCTTGATTTATAAGTTGGTACACATGTTCCTCAGGATATTTTGTCCTTATCTCATAGGCAAAGCTCTATATCTTCTGTGGAGTTCAACTTTATTTTACGTCTGGATTAACATAATCTTCTGACCAGGTGGGACGTTGTACAAATGAGGTGGGGATCTGCCAGGTGAGTCATGCCTAAGTAGCACACGAGACTTCTGCAGGTGGAGAGGAGGAACCAGGGTATGGACTTGTGAAACGTGAAGGGTTTGGATGAGAGGGTCACACACTCCAAGGCAGCCCATGTGCAGTGGGATGCAGGTGAGACAGGAGTGAGTGGTGGGATCTTTAGGGTTCTTGGGTGGCTCTTCAGCTCCAGTCTCTGGTTATCAGATAGAAATGCAGGCCCAGAGTTGCTGTGTCTTATTTTTCAAGAGAAACCAGAGAGAGTTTTAAGGGAGTGTCCTGATTATTATGTTTCAATTAATTGAAAATTCTAAAAAATACCATAAAGGATTATACTGTGTGGGCCAAATAAAGCATGTCTGGGTCTGTGAGCTTGTGACCTCTGGTAGACGCTGATTGAATGTATTCCGACCCCACAGTCTTGGAGAAAATATTCATTACCTTGCATTTGCTGCATCTCTCTCATTCTGTGACTGCGGATGTATCTTGATTATTATTTTGTCCTTTCTGTTTCAGTCGTGGAGCCTGTGGAAGAGAATTTAGATAGCTCACAAGCCCTCAGAATAATTTATGTTGGGAACCACCGGTGGAGACTTGGCTCGTTTAAAGCAAAGAGCTGAGCTAGAGCGAAATCTGAATAGGTAATCAGAACTCATTTCAAAAATCTCTAGGAGGAACAAAGCTAGGATTAAGCAAGTAGAGTAAGAGAGGGATAGACTGCATTAGCCAGGAAGCATTTTTACAAAAATGCAAGTTTAGGCAATATGACATCAGTGCTGAGTGAAGATAGTTCTAGAGATATGGCAAGTCTGATTTCTATCCTCTAGGGAAAAGTCACCAGATAAAATACAGGATACCCAGTTAAATTCGAATTTCAGATAAATAACAAGTAATGTGCTAGTATAAGGATATCTCACGCAATATTAAAAATTACAAATATACCTCACATATTGCATGGGGCATCATACTAACACATTATTTGACATTTATCTAAAATTCAAATTGACCCTGGCATTTTGTCTTTGTATTGTTTGTATTTGCTAATTATGGCAACCCTATACCACGAGCTTGGGCAAAATTCAAAGTATAGGCCAAAATACCCAAGATTCACAAGCCAGAATATAGTGAAGAGCTGTAACAAATTCTTTCAACAGTGTTCGGACTGGCTGATGTTGAGGTATTCTTCTGAATTGTAAAATAACCTTTCTAGAATTGCTGCAGGTGAGGAGGCAGAGCAGTCTCTGTGTGTGCAAAGCTGTCGTGGAAGTTTATGGACGAATACAGTTCAGGTGTTTGTCCATGATTGACTGAAGGCTCTCCAAAGGGATGACACTTTTAAAGAATGCTTTGGAGGCTAATAGTAATTTCTGGTTAGACATATTAGGAATACATACATTTTGAGAGTATCGCCATATTAACACTATTGTCTCTGATTCATGAACGGACTGTCTTTAGATTTTCTTTCATTTTTTTAAAAGAATGTTTTGTAGTTTTGGAGTATACATTTTATACAACTGTTGTTAAATTTATTTATAACTTATAACTTATGTATTCTTTTTGGTTTATTGTCAGTGGAGTTGTTTTCATTTTCATATTTTTAATTGCAAGTGCATAGAAATGCAATGGAATTTGTGTATTTATCTTGTATCCTGTCACGTTGCTGAACTCACTTATTAGTTTCAATAGTTTTTTTAGATGGATTCCTTAGGATTTTCTATGTATGAGATCATGTTATCTACAAGTAGAGAGAGCTTATGTTTTCCTTTCCAATCTGGATGACTTTTATCTCATTTTCTTGTCTAATTGCTCTGGCTACCACCTCTAGAACAATGCTGTATGGAACTGGTGAGAGCATCTCTTGTTTCTGATCTTTGGTGTGAAAGCATCTAGTCTTTCACCACTTTGTATGTTGCTAGCTATGGGTTTTTGTAGATGTGCTTTATTAAGTTGAGAAATTTCTCTCTATTCCTAATTTGTTGAGTGTTTTTAATTTTTTTTATTGATTGTTTACAGAGAGGAAGGGAGAGGGGTAGAGAGTTAGAAACATCGATGAGAGAGAAACATCGATCAGCTGCCTCCTGCACACCCCCTACTGGGGATGTGCCTGCAACCAAGGTACATGCCCTTGACCAGAATTGAACCTGGGACTCTTTAGTCCGCAGGCCGACGCTCTATCCACTGAGCCAAACCATTTAGGGCTTGAGTATTTTTATCATGAAAGATATTTTATTTTGTCACATACTTTTCTGCATCTATTGAGATCATCATGTGGTTTTTGTCCTTCATGCTATTAAATGGTGTGTTACATTAATTGATTTTTGGATATTGTATCAACATATATCTGGGATAAATCTCATTTGGTCATAATATACAGTCTTTATTTGTTAAAAATAAGTTTTTATTGATTTCAAAGAGAGAAAGGGAGAGAGACAGAGAGATAGAAACATCAGTGATGAGAGAGAATCATCAATTGGCTACCTTCCACATTCTCCCTACTGTAGGTCAAGCCCACAACCTGGGCACATGCCCCAATTGGGAATTGAGTCATAACCTCCTGGTTCAAGGGTCCACTCTCAACCACTGGGCCACAATGGCCTGGCTACAGTCTTTTTTATATGTTCCTAGATTCTGTTTGCTAGTGATTTGCTGAGGATTTTGCCTCTATATTCATAAGGGATATTGGTCCACAGTTCTCATTTTTTTACTTGTCTGGTTTGGGTGTAAGAGTGATGCTAAAAAGTGTGAGTAATAGTTCTCTCTTTTTCATTTTTTGGCAAGAGCTTGTGAAAAATTGGCATTAACTCTTTTTTAAGTGTGTGATAAAATTTTTTTAAATAAATCTTTATTGTTCAGATGATTACAGTTGTTCCTCTTTTCCCCCCCATAGCTCCCCTCCACCCGGTCCCCCCCCCCCCCGGCTTTAACCCCTCCCCCCCGTCCTCGTCCATAGTTGTATGATTTTTGGCCAGACTCTTCCCGAACCCCCCACACTCCCTTCCCCCCGAGAATTGTCAGTCCACTCCCTTCCTATGCTCCTGATTCTATTCTATTCACCAGTTTATTCTGTTTGTCAGATTTTTTATTCACTTGATTTTTAGATTCACTTGTTGATAGATATGTATTTGTTGTCACTTTGTTGTTCATAATTTTTATCTTTACCTTTTTCTTCTTCTTCCTCTTCTTAAAGTGTGTGATAAAATTTACTAGTGAAGCCATTTGGGTCTGGGTCTTTCTTTGTGGGAGGTTTTAAAAGCACTAATACAATATGCGTACTTGTTTTAAGTCTATTCAGAGTTTTTATTTCTTATTGAATCAGTGTTCTAAGAAATTGTTCATTTCATCTAGATTATATAACTTGTTGGCATACAGTTTTTTATAGTATTCCTTTATAATCCTTTTATTTCTATAAAGTTGGAAGTAATGGCCTTTCTTTCATTCTTAATTTTTAGTAATTTGAGTCTTTTTTTCTTGACCAATCTAGCAAAAGTTTGCAAATTTTTTTTGATATTTTCAAACACACAACTTTGGTTTTATAGATTTTTTTCTGTCATTTTTAGTAGTTTTAAAAATTAATTTGGGGTTATTAAAAAATAATAATCTTTACTATTTTCTTCATTCTGCTTGCCATCGGTATAGTTTACCTTTCTTTTTCCAGTATCTTAAAGTGGGAAGTTAGGTTAGCGATTTGAAATGTTTCTTCTTTTTGATATAGACATTTCTAGCTATACATGTCCCTCTAAGTACTGATGTTGCTGCATCTTGTAAGTTTGGGTACGTTGTATTTTCATTTGAATGTATTTCTATGTATTTTCCTTGCTTTTTTGATCTATTGGTTATTTATAAGTGCTTTTAAAAAATTCTACATATTCGTGATTTTTCTAAATTTCTTCGTTATTGATTTTTACTTTTATTCTACTGTGACCAGAAAACATACATTGTAGAATTTCAGTTCTTTTAAATATATATTTGTAGGCTTATTTTATGGCCTACCATATGATATATCCTGGAGATTGTTCTATGTGCACGAGAGAAGAATGTGTATTCTGCTGTTGTTAGGTGGAATGTTCTATAGATCTGTGTTCAGTCTGGTTAGTTTATAACACGTCTTATTTTAAACATTTGTTGAATACATTTAACAAGCAGTTTAATCAGGACTTGGTGGTATTTAAAGGTCTCTGAGTCAACTGCCTGCTTGGTTGCACTTCTCTCTAAATTGACACACTGAAGTTGAATTTGTATTAAAAAGCTAAACAGCAACAAAGATTTTTCAAACACCTTAAAATTATTGCTTAGGGTGCAGGTAGTAAGCTTCCAGTGAGAAATGTGGTTGCCCAATGCAGCATGCTTATTCATGTCCTGTTACTGAGTTGTCTTAAAATCAATAGCATTATTGCTTCTTTAAGAATGGTGCAGCACACTGAGAATAAATTCAGTTTTGAAAGAAATGTGCAGATTTTGATGAACATGAATGATGTTTCTGCAGTTGTCCCTGAATATCTGCATTAGCAAACCACAGTGCTCAGTGTGGATGGGATTCAAGATTCAACGGAGTGCAGCCTATGCCTATTAAATAAAACATACCCACAACATTCTTGGAAATTTGAAGACAGTTGAAAGTATCTCAGCGCTACCATGACATTCCTGTCTATTTAAATCATATTTTGAAAGGTGTTTGAATGTGTCCTGTTCTGTGAAAGCATTTTCTCTTTCATGAAACAGCTGAAATTAAGGCAAAGAGCTCCCATTATTGTTGTTAAACTAGAATCCAAATTGAGATGGGTTGTGGCTGAATACATTCTAGAAAGTTGAAAAATGGTTCAGGTTGACAAACCCCAGTGTTCTCATTGACATCATTAATATAGATTAAAATATACTTATTACCACTCAGTATATTTTTGGGTTGAATTAAATTGTTTTTGCACAGCTTTTATATTACCATTAGATATCTAGCTGGCTGCACTTCAACATTGCTATTAATAAATCCTCTGAATCTCACAATATGAATTTGTGAATATATTGCCCATTATTGAAATTGGTTGTGCCCAAGCTGTCTTCATATTTTCCTGTACGCATTCACTCAGAAATAATAATTATTTAAATAAATTAATAACATATTTTGACTAATAAATCCATATTTTACTTTGACCCTTGATGTTATTTTATATAACTCCTTGATATCTCCTGACTCTGTTATGTGGAAGAAAATTTTTTTCTCCCCCTGTCGGTTGTGACAATGCCTTATTCTCCCTAGTTTGGAATTGAAGCCACAATTCTCATCTTCCTAGGTTTCTAACTTTTTAGAATTTGAGGCAGTATTTCCTTTACCTTTATCATGGGCCATGCCTTTTAATAAAATACAGGGTGGGTCAAAAGTAGGATTACACTGTGAGTATGCGAAACACAGAGTTTATTCTTGTATCATTTATTAATTGTTATGAACAACTGTAAACCTACTTTTGCCCCACCTGATATATTTAATATATTGTTAGTCAGGAATAGGCATAATATAACGATCTTATAACTTGCAGTAATATTTCCATTTATATTAATCCAATGAAATTGTATTGAATAACATCTAACTGTACATTTGCAGTTTATCATTTCCCTTGGAATTTGTAATTCCTTTTGAATCATTTACTCTTTTCTTCCCTGCCTCCCACAGTGCAACAATCTACACAGCTGATTGTATTTGTTTCTCTGGTTGTAACTGAAATTCCATTAAAGGTTTTGGTGCTGTCAGCCAGGTTGTGTTGGAGCTAGGGATTCCATTTCCCACTAACAAACTACTATCTTCCATTATTTTCCTTCCTTCTCTAGTGACATTGTTTATTATTGTTCCAAAGGCAATTTGAAGCTTAACTTTAGAAACATTACAGTTTAATCTGAATATATGAGGCTTTAAAAAAAGGTTTCTAAACATGAGATAAAGGTTTTCTGTTTAAGGACAATTAATAACCTATTTAGATGTATTCATCTGAGGAACTGAAGACAATTTCACCATCAGGCCATTTGTTTAAGGGCACGAACAGATGGGTCTTACTCCAAACCCTGAAGGCGAACAGACCAGACACCCCGTTAATTGCTTGGGGAAGAAGCAATTTCTATGACCATGGCTCTCTCCCAAGGACACACTGATCCTCACTGTGATAACTCTCAAATTTGATGCTATCAACAAGGCAAAAACTGCATTCATTCAGTAAAAATTTCCCATACTGCGCAGCAACTGGCTACTCAGAGTAACAACCAAGAACAGACTGTCCATTGGATAAGTTTGCATCTTAATTGTGAAGCTGTTTGCACAAGAGAATCTGATGAACAGAAATTTAGAAAATTAGAATGTTGGTAGGAAATTGCCTATGACCTTTGGGAATGACAGCTTTAGAGTCAAGAATTGTGACTCACTGTACAATCTTTTAAAACCTGTTACCTCTTTTGTTGTCTGTTCTGTGGGACTAAATCCATTTCTTAGAGGGTTGTCTTGAAGGTGGAATATAAAGCACTGGTCCGTAGGAAGTGCTCAGCCACTGGTAGTTATGATGACATTTAGTTTCTGAAACATTTGTAAATGAAAGTTCTGATCACTAGTTAGCTTGTCTATCCATTATTGTAGTCCATAAAGTTAAGCAAATATCAAATGCTAATCTTAACCTTCCATTATAAAGTAGTCAAATCAATCTTTCTTTATTGGGAGTTAATCAATATGCTTCTAGCTTCTTAACTATCTCTCGAAGAACTGGTAAATGAACAAATCATACAGTTTATCAGAATTTGGAACAAGAACCTGAAATTCCCAAAACATGGATCAAAACTCAAGCAGATACCATTCACAAATACAAGTTCTGGAACATCAGAATAGTGCAGTGCTATGCTTGTAGTGAGTGCCTAGTGAACATTTGGTTATTTATTGGTCAAAGAAATAAGGGGCACTACTAGATTACGAGAAAGAATTAACTAGCCCCATTATTTCACACCATCAGAAAGATTATTGTTTGGACTCCTTTCTTAATTACTTATTGATTTGAAGAATTTGTGACTAGAAGAAACCGTTAAGTTTATTTATTCCTGACCTCTCGTTTTATAAATTAAGCTGAGCATTGGGGTTAAGTGACTTGGACTTAGTGACTGAAGCAGGCTTGGAAATCAAGGCAGATTTACCCAGTGCATAAGGAAGAGATAAAGCCTATCTCATGGCCTTGTGCTCATGTTGTGCTATTGACGGGGCATTTCTGAAGGCAATAGTGGTTGTCAAGATGGGCAGACAAATGGCAGTTGAATGAGGATGTGTTCTAAGAAGAAAACTTTAAGAAGAAACCTCTTCCTCACTCATTTTCAGTGAGAGTGGAAGATGTCTAAGTACCACTCTTTGGTGACTACACTGTGACCTTTTGACCCTGTAAGTGGAAAGTCAGCTTAGCATGCTATTAAAAGCCCAGGCTCCAGGTAATGCTCTTTTGTAGAAGGTGAGGATACTTGCTGTTGAACTGCAAAGCTGACCTGTTGTGCCAGTGAATAGATGTTGGCAGATATTCCTTTACATCAGTAATGGGAGACACAACTCTGCACTTGAGCTGTCCATGTGGGGGAGAAGGTTAGCATCCTACTCTGGCTGAGACTTGTGAGGAGGGAGAGAGAAAGAGTAGTTTGGTAAGAGGGCCAAGGTTGAAAACACAGGTTTATCAAAAGAATCAACTCAGGGATTCCCATCTCTCATTGTATTTTATCTTGAGGATTACTACTCGCTATCAATATCATCATTCACTCAACAAGTACTGGTTGAACATCTACCTATCAGGTACTGTTCTGGGCGCTGGAGGTATTACAGTGAACAAACCAATGATCTGTCAGGTACTGTTCTAGGCACTGGAGATATTACAGTGAACAAACCAACAATCACCCTTGTTTTCACAGAACTTACAGCCAGGTAAGGGGAGACAATAAATCATGTTTCTCCCTTTCCCCACCTGCTCACCTTTATATCTTGCCCCCTAGGTTCTTATTCCTTATTTTTTCCTAGAAACATCCAAAAGTTCAACTTTATTCCAATTTATTTCACCTTCTTCTGACCCCTTTTAAGCTTTTAACCCAGAAGGTTCAAATACTCTTGCTGAACCCTTTACTTCCCTAACAGACCCCAAATAGAGAGAACTCTTGTATATTATCTCTTTACATTTACATGGTGTCTCTGAGCTTCTTAGAATTTCCAGGTCTCCAAATCATTTTCAGATAAGAATTTTGCTAACACAAGTGTATCTCTTGCACGGATTGCAGATGTGTATTCAGAGGGAGTACAGAAATCAAGATCTCTGATTGAGTTAAGTAATGTATAAGATTTAGGTCAGTTGGGGGAAGGGCACGTCGGCTGCAGAACAGTATATCTCAGGGCTGAAAGTGATGATGAAGAAAAAAATTACATAGCACATTGAAAAAGATGGCCCTGAATTTTAGACACAGCAACACCGAGCACTTGTAATCAGAATGAAATCAGTAACTGTTGCTGATCATTGACCAGAGGCACATGAATTATAGTGATGGAGTTGTTTTCTAGTGTCTTGAGTGAAGGAGCTACAAATGACATGACCTCTTGGGTAAAGTGAATTGAGATTTTGATTTGCAGTCCTTTTTTTTTAGGGCAGGATGAAATGATTCAGAGGTAGTAGGTGTTACTGAAATTGACACTTTTTCTTTGACAGCCTGAGTGGCAGTTCTCACTTTTCCAGTTTAATATCATAGTAGAAAAATTCTGATCTTTCACAATATCAATCTTTATTTCCCCAACTAGTCACATTGGTAGAGTGATTTAACCTCAAATTTGGTCCCCATGAAGTTGAAATTGCATCACATACAACTAAGTTGTAAATTGAAATGTCTTTGAGCTCTATACTAGAAGGAAATTTAAACAGTGAAAACTTTATGTTTAAAATAACACATGAAGCATTTAAGTAGGATGCTGTTGACTTCACTTATTTAATTTCTTTATTTACTGTATAGATCCATTATTCTTAGCTTTTGAAAGCTATAATTGCCTTGTTGTGACAGTTTATATTTTCCAAAGATGGCTGCCACCACATATCTCCTACTGCAAGCTGTGTTACTACATGACATCAGCACTCTTTCCATCGAGTGGTGGGGTCTATATCTTCTTTGAACCGTAGCCAAGTTTGTGATTGCCTTGATCAACAGTGATAGCATGTGACTTCTGAAGCTAAGGCATAAAAAGGCCATATACTTTTACCTTATTATTTTGGCATGTTTACTCTTGGGTTCCAGCCAACACATTGTAAGGAAATGTGCAGGTATGTTTGCTGACCACCCTGCCTGGCAGCTGGCTGCCAGCTATAGGACGGAGTGAGTTTCCAGATGATTCCAATCTACAGGCATAGAGTCACTCTCTGCCCCAACAAACTTTCGGCCACCCTGGTTGACACGATGTGGAGCAAAGATACATCCTGCCCGGATTGCAGGTTCATGGGCAAAATAAAATGATTGTTGTAATTTTAAATCTCTAAGTCTGGGATAGTTTGAGATCATTTATTTCACAGCAGTAGATAACCAGAACACATGACTAACATACTCAGAATTAAATGTCTTGTTAATTAAACTTCTGTAACTGGTGCTGCTTACTTAATTTGTTCACAATAGACAATAGTAGCTTGACTCTAATAGCCAGAGTCCTTGTTGTAGTCAACAGATAACATCTGGATATATTTTTAGTGTAGTGGTTGAGAGTGAGACTTTCTACACCGCTATATCACCTTATACTTTATGGGCAAGTTGCTTGGGTTCTTCACTTGTAAATTGGGAATGATACTAATATACTTAACTCAGAATTGTGAAATTAAAAGAGTAAGTATGTGTAAAGCACTTAGAACAAAACTTGGCACATAGTAAATACTCAATAAATGTTAGGTACTGTTAGCATCATTATAATTCTGATGCTTTATGAAGACAATTCAAAGATTTGTTGAGAGCATTTGATCCCACAATTGATTATGACTATCCCACAGTTTTCTATATGTTCTTAAATATGATAAATATACTATATAATTTTTTTTATATTAGTCCCAGGTCTCTTCTCAGTAAAGAGCCCCAGTGAGAGTCTTTAAACAATGGGGACATGGAAATAATTTTGGTCTAGATTAGATCCTCCTTAGGCTTTTGCCTACTTTTTGTTGTAGTCTCATAGCTATGTCTTCTTCTTTACTTATGCTTTTGAAATATAGTCTTAAGTATAGGCTACAGGCTTGATTTATCTGTGGATTTTTAAGTGTGGCTTTGCTTCTCTTGAGTTTGTTCTGCAAATTGCTGGCTGTGGTCACATACCAGTAATGCTGTATCTCTAACCCGACCATCCTCATCTGTGCTTTCTTTGCTGTAATCTGTGTCTTCTGTGTGCTGCAAAGATAGGAGGTGGGTTTTAAATCTCCCTTGGTGGGAAGATGTGCTTCCTGCCTGGAGTCTTATTTGGAAATAGATATCCCATTGTTCAAAAACATAACCACCATGATACTTTCCCCTTGATAGCAGCAGCCAAGGGCATACACTTCATGCACAATGCCCGATAAGTGACATTGATGATATTGCCTGATGAAGAATAAGCATTAAATTTAATTTGTTACTTATTGGGCTTGTATTTCAGATGTTTTGTGAATTATTTTGAAAACATAGATACAACTCAATCAAATTTACATACAGCATAGGTGAGAGAGTTAAGACTCCATATGGGTTTTATTGTTGAGGTACATAAATACAAAAACTTTGTTATGACATAGTTGTTAAAATAATTACCTACAAATAATTTATTTTAGTTTTCAAAAACTTATTAATAAATTGTTTTTTTAAATATTGCTAAGAGTTAAAGTTATTTAAGCATATGAATTTATTGTCAGTAATATTATACCTAGTCTTGTCATTAAATGTTAATAATATTTTGAGCTCTTAAAATAAAAATAATAAGGGTGCATTGTATTTATAGTGCATTTTATGAGAACAAAGCACTTCTATACACCTGTCTGGATAGAAAGGCAGCTCCATGATGATGCCATAAAGGATCCAGGTTCTTCCCCGCTTTTTTCTCTGCCTTTCCTCAGCATTTAGGTTTTGTGCCCATGGTTCCAAGATGATGGCTCCAACCTCAGGTATCAAACCTACATTCTTGAAAGATAGAATAGGAAAAGTGCCAAAAGCTCATGAGAGCTGAGTTTTTCCCTGTTTGTTAATAAAGCAGGAACTTTTCTAGAAGTTCTGTTCATTGACTTCTGCTTATATCTCAGGTCATGGAGCCCCACCAACTCCAAAGGAATGGTGTTAGTTATCTAACATGATAAATTATCCTACCTTAGAAACTGAAGCCACATTTATTACCTCAGTTTCTGTGGGTCAGGACACAGAGGCTTAGGTGGGTGCCTCTGTCTCATCTCACAAGGCTGCAGTCAAGGTGTCATTGGGGCTGTGGTTTCATACTGGGAGAGAAATCACTTCTGAGTCCACTCAGGTGTTTGTTGGCAGGATTCAATCTCGGATGGGTTGTTGGACTGATAGCCTCAGTTCCTTACTGGTAGTTTGCCAAACTTTCACTGTTCCTTGTCATGAGGACCTCTCCCCAGGTCAGGTTACACCATGGCCGTTTGCTTCCCTCAGAATGAACAAGGAAGTGGGGGAGGGTAGTCCAAAATGGAAGCCCTAGTCTTTTAAAAGTACTTTTGGAAGTGACATTACATTACTTTTGCTCTATTCTATTTACTAGAAGTGTCACTAGGTTCAATCCACATTCAATGGGAAGGGATTATACAAGCACAATAAGGCAGGAATCAATTGGAGCCATCCTAGAGGTTAAGTACTTTTTAATGGGGATATTACCATCGCACACAAAATCAGGAAGAAGAAATGGATATTGGATGGGCAGATAGCATTGCCACTATGAAGAGTTTGGAGATAGAAGGGACTGGATTTGAGTCCTGCCAGTTATCAAATGAATGAATTAAATTTTTGACCTTCTATTTTCTCAACAAAGTCACAGGATTATGATCTTTTTAAATAGGCCATCTTACCATCTAGGCAAAGGTAAAGAACCTGTGTATAGCAGAGCTGAGTCTTTCCTGAAAATATAGTGGTAGAATACCTGTACCAGTCAAAGTATGTGCTTCCTTCATCTTTGAAAAAATATAGGTTTTTTGTTTATCTTTTTTTAAAAATATATTTTTATTTATTTTAAATAGAAAGGAAGGGAGAGGGAGAGTTAAAGAGAGAAACATCGATTGGTTGCCTCCTGTGGGCGCCCTGACTGGATCAAATCGGGAATTAAACTGGTGACTCCTTGGTGCATGGGACGATGCGATGCCCAACCAACTGAGCCACACTGATGAGGACTTTATCTTCTTAACCTGTCTTTGGTTAAAGTTATCGCAGGACCTTGCCGCACAGATAAGTATTTTTCTTTTCTGCTTTTCAACTTTAAATCTAAGTTATACTTTTGCTAACAGATAGGAATTAATTTTTTAGGTGAATTTTCTTTATGTTGCTTTCAATGGATAGAATAATCAATCTATGTCTAGAATTTAGCATCAGTAGAGCCACTGCCTAATAGTATGATCATAATATATTTATCCAGTTATTCATTCAACAAATGTATTTTGAGGGCCTGCTTTCTGCAAGCACCAAGAAAGTTGATGTGGGGGAGACAGACATGCAATGTAGTTTTGATATGAAGAATTTATACTGCTAAATGGGAAGTAACACTTGCACACAAATTGTAATAGAAGCTGGTTTCTGACAAACATAAGAAGCACTCAATTTTAAGGATATTCAGAAAGAGGTAGAGACCACCTTCAGCTTGCAGATCATTGGGAAAAGCACTCTACTGCATAGCCAACTCCTGACTAGAGATTATGCACATTAAGTATGTGAGAGGAAGACTTGCTGACTTTGTCACCTTCTCTGCTTCAAGTGCTTGGTTGACATAAATAGGAGCCTTGTTTACTATGATTCAATTGGAATAGAAGGCCTTTTAAATCAAAATACTTAACCTCTCTGCCCTCGGAAAAGTAGGAAACAGCACATTTGCAGAAAGGACTCAGCTCTCCTTGCAAGGGTCCTTTACATTGCCTAGTGGTAATTTGGCCCATGTCCAAAATAACGTAATGGAGAACAAGGCAGGAAGAATGGAGGAAGAGGAAAGGCGTTGAGTAGAAACAGTAACAGGGATAAGCTGAATGGTCAAAACTTCAGGCTAAGAACGGTAATAGAGTCACCGTTGCTTGCTCGTGAAGAAAGGCTCTGGAGTCAGGCTGCCGGGGCTGTCAGATGGTGGTTCTGCTGCTTTCTAATTATGTGATCTTGGGCAAGCAAATTTCTTCTTGTCTCAGTTTTCTTATTTGTATAATAAAGTTAATAATATTTCATGGGTTTGAATTCTTAGGCGTACGCCAGGCCCGTGGGAAGCACTCAGTGTGTGTTAACTGTTGTTGTTTGAAGTGTGGATTTCAGGAATGCCACTCACTCGCCTTCAAATACGAGTATAAAGTACTTTCTCCAAAGCAAATTGATGAACTTTTTTTTTAGTGTTTTATCTCATCATAGAGAACTGAGAATTGAGCAAATTTAGTGACTTATGCTAGATTGTGAGTATTCTGATTTGGCAGCGTGGGGTTTTGTAGAAGAAGGAGAACTATAGAAGCCTTGCTGGCACTTAGTTAATATACTCAGCATAGTGTCTATTCATTTCCTAGGGCTGCCACAACAAAGCACTGCAAACTGGAGGGGTGGGGAGCGGGTAGAAAACAACATAAACCTATTCTCTCAAAGTTCTGGGGGTTAGAAGTCCAAAATCACGGTGACAGCAGGGCCATCCTCCCTGTGCGAGTCTGGGTAGAATTCCCTCTTGCCTTTTTCTGCTTCTTATGTTGGCTGATGATCCTTGGTATTCCTTGGCTTGCTGGTGCATCAATCCAGTCTCTGCCTCTGTTATCACATGACACTGTGGCATTGCCCTCCTACAAGGACTGCAGTCATATTGGGTTAGGGCTTACTGTAATGACTTCATTTTAATTTGATTACATCTTCATAGATCCTATTTCCAAATAAGGTCACATTCCAAGTAAGAACACACTCACATTCATAGGTACAGATACAGATCTTTTTGGGAGACAGAAATCATTCTCTAATCAAAATTCAGTCCAAGTCCCAAATTGAAATTTGGAGCCCTATGAGGCGTTCGAAGTTTTCCTGAGTTCACGAAGACAGGAGCTATAGGGTTTCAGTGTTGTCTAATATGTTGCCATATAAATTAGGTTAGCAAGTCACTTTCAATTCTGGGTCCACTCATTGAGTTTCTTTCAAGCTTCCCAAAATGTATTAAGCCATTAAAAGTAATTCCAAAATTATCTAGTGGTACTTGCAAGATGACAGGTTGTTTGGCTTTTGTTTGTTTGTTTTATTTTTTAAGTAGAAGAGAAGCTTCATGGTTTGGGTTTGTTGTGTGAATCCTTAAGTAGGGTCATGGGGATCAAAATGCTTGTAATTTATTGGAATAGTAGTGTATTTTCTATTAAATTCTTTGGAAAGAGTCACACATGGGATCACAGTGGGTTTAGTAAATCATATATCCTGGGGCAACAACCCAGATGGTGTAAAGTCACTGACCTAGCACAGAGAGTTGAGGCATGTTGCCCAAGGCGTAGAGTTTGGCTGGCTTCTGTGGGCTTGAGCTGTGGCCTGGTCACGCTCGACCACTTTGCCATTTGTCCCTGTGGATCCTGAACACTGCAGATAAAATTTTCAAAGGCTTAGCTGCCTGTAATTTACGAGTGGACTTGGTTAGAAGTGAGAACAAGTAAAAGAAAATGTCATTGCACAAGAGAAAAATGAACAATTTGGTAGAAATGCAGTATTTTAAAAAAAAGTTTTAAAGTTGTTTCTTTAGTTATTTTTGTTTACTTTTTAATCTTAGCTTTTGAGACAAATACCCTTTTTGGGGTCTTTAATCTAGTAACATTTATTGTTTTGGAAAAAGAAAACAGCTGGTCTGAGACAGATGAAAGACAGGGGTGCTGAAGCGTGATGCATGTGGCACTACCATTCAGACAGTAGCATTGCCTCCTTGGGAGAAATAGGACCAGTTTGAGGAAGACTGGAGCTGTTAACGTAATTACCGGAGACACAGGCTGATGGGGGAGAGTGGCTATTTCAAATTACATGGTCAAAAATAGGTAAATCAGAGAAAGATAAATACCACATGATCTCACTCATTTGTGGAATATAGAGAACTACGTAGACTGATGAACAGGGACAGATCCAAAGACAGAGAAACAGTGATCAGACTATCAATCCCCAGAGGGAAAGTAGGGGAGGGTGGGGGTAAGGGGAAGAGATCAACCAAAGGACTTGTATGCATGCATATAAGCCAAACCAATGGACATGGACAACAGGGGGATGAGTGTGTGGGGGGGAGGTTGGGGGTTAATGGGGGGATGAGGACACATTTGTAATACCTTAACCAATAAAGAAATTAAAAAAAAATTATGTGATTTTGCTATATATATGTATGCACGGATTTGATCTACAATTCAAAACTATTTCTGTAGAAGTGCTTTATTATTACACTAGAGGCCCGGTGCATGAAATTTGTGCACAAGTAAGGTCCCTAGTCCTGGCCAGCGATCAGGGCCAATCAGGGCCTTCCTTCCCCTGGCTGCCAGCTGCCAGCTGGGGCCTTCCTTTGTTCCATGTCACCCCCTGGTGGTCATCACATGTCATAGCGAGCAGTTGAACTCCTGGTCAGTCGAACTCCTGAGGGGACAATTTGCATATTGAGCCTTTTATTATATGGGATTTTTGGTACAATAAAAGATAGTTCCACTTTTATATGTGTGAATTTGTACTTTATCCTGTCAAAAAAATCATCCTAATATCCTCTAGGGTAGAATCGGTATATTAACTTCTGTTGAGATAATTTCTGGATTTGGATTACAAGTCTAAAATATAAAACTTTATTTAAAAACTATCCCCAACTCTGGAACTAATTATAATGACTGAAGGAAAGCATTCCTTAGTGATATATTACAAAACTTGAGTGTTTGGGCTATTATTGTTACACGAAAAGACATGATTACAAGAAAAAAAGAAGCCACATAAAAAAAGGATATATTGGATGATTCCCATTTATGTGGCATTCAATCATAGGCAACATTAATCTATGGCGTTGAAAGTCAAGATATTGGTGTACTTTGGGGAGAATTAGTGAGTTGGAGTAGGCATGGTCTAGTAGTGCTATTTCATTTTCATTTTGTGAAAATTCATCAAGCTATGTACTTTTCTGTTACATTTTTGTTACATTAGAAAAGGTTAAAAAGATATAGAACTTAACAAACATTCAGAATTTTTTTAAGATAATTTTATCCTTGAAGGAATTTAAATTTTACAGGCTTGCTGATAGATATTAATGAAACTTTGACCTGATCTTGAACATAGCATACTTGGGAATGCTAATGTTTATACTTTGTTTTTTTCATAATTGAACCAAAATTGAGGACTCTTTCTCTGGGAGCTGTCCATTAATATTCCTTATAAGGAGCAATTTGCAACTGTTTCTAAAATTGTATTTTCAATCATATAAGTGGGTTCAAAGGCCTAACGGGGTGTCAGAATTAGCTACAATTTATATTCAATTCAAAAAACAGAATATGTTCCTCAAATTTTAATTAGCTCCAGGGTTCGTAGACTGGAATGTATATATGTATGTATGTTAGTCTTAGGAATCCAACAAAAAAGAAAGACTAAGAAATTATGGAGGAAGTAGAGAAGAGCTCAAGAGGAGTAGGTGTTCATTTAAAGCAAGACAATGGAGTATTCTCCCTCTCTTTTTAATTCTCACCTGAAGATGTGTTATTATTGATCTTAGAGAGAGGAAGGGAGAAAGAGAAACATTGACATGAGAGAGAATCATCAATTGGTTGTCTTCCATTTGCACCCCAAATGGGGATTGAACCTGCAACCTGGGTATGTGCCCTGACTGGGAATTGAACCCACAATCTTTTTTTGGTGTACCAGACAATGCTCCAGCCATCAGAGCCACCCAGCCAGGGCTGGAATAGTCTCTTGGCAAGACGTGACATATCCAGTAAGGCATTTGTATTTAACTCCTATTTATTGAATGAACTTAGCTGTTCAAACTAAGAAGAGATGGTGGTGGTATTGGGTTAAGCAATTTAGATTTTGTTTCAAGCATCACTTATTTAAAATACTGTGGTTCTGTGCTAGGTGGAGGATATAAAAAATAAAATATATGGCATAGTATAATATGTCTTCCCAGCAAGAACTTTTTCTGCCTATTGAGAACTTAGTTTTTAGTTGGAAACATGGCATATAGAGCTAAAAGACTTAACTGGAATATATGTGCAAGATACGTGGTATAAATACAGACATCCTATATAATAAAACCCTAATATGCAAATCAACCGAACAGCAGAACGACTGGTCACTATGACACACACTAACCACCAGGGGGCAGACGCTCAATGCAGAAGCTGCCCCCTGGTGGTCAGTGTGCTTCCACAGGGGGAGCACTGCTCAGCCAGAAGCTGGGCTCATGGCAGGGGAGCACAGAGGCAGTGGCGGGAGGTAAGGAGTGAGGTGTTCCGGACTGCGAGAGCCCCGGACTGTGAGAGGGATGTCTGACTGCCGGTTTAGGCCCAGTCCCCGGGGGTATAGGGCCTAAGCCGGCGGGCGGACATCCCCCGAAGGGTCCCAGACTGGCTGAGGGATTACCCCGCTCCAGTGCACAAATTTTATGCACTGGGCCTCTAGTAGTAACAATAATTGACACTTAGTGAGCATTTATTTGTGTGTCAGGCAAGTTACAAAGACCACATTTCTAGTAGAAAAAATGGCAAATGACTGGATGAGGTAGTCTATGGGGAAAGATTTCTAAATGTGCAATATATATGTGGAATTATGTTCAGCATCTCTAGTAATCAAAGATTCACAAATTAAAACTTTATAAATTGGCCAAATTTAGAAAAATGATAATATTAATGAAGTTTAAAGAAACCAGGATTATCAATTGGTATAATTTTTCTAGTGGGAAATTAGGCAGCTTGGATCAAAACTTCAAATTCATATATTCTATGACCAGGGACAGACAAAGGGCTTGTGGACCTTATGCATTTATTTGGGGGGGGGGGCGGTGGAGAAGGTCTTTTAAAAAAGATTATAATACAAAATTGGATGTGAAAGTAAATAGATTGTTTTAATTAGGGAAAATATATAACAAATTTTTATAAAATTGGTAAATACTACAATGTCACAGAGTCCATCTCTAAGTGGCAAACTTGAGTCAGACTGGCTTCAGGCCTTGACTCATAACAGCTTTGCTATGACTGTCTCAGAATGCAGCTCCATATATGTCTTTTGACTACTAGAGACCAAGATGTATTTGCAACTTTTCTCCACCTCTACTACTGGTGCCCTGCCCTAAACCTCCACCTGTCTCTCCTGGATCATTGGAAGAGCCTCCTAATTGGTCTCTGGTTTCACCTTTGAATGAAATGTACCTAGTGTTTATGAACATTTTTAGTAATTAACTTCCTGACATTCATCTATATTTTATTTATTATGTTATTTTGATTACTTTTTGTCTTTTCATATGATAATGATTTTGTATTATTTTCTGCAAAGGCACAGGAAAGATAATTAAGACTTCTAACATGGTAGATGGATATTTTTCTATTGATTTTTAGAGAGAGTGGAAGGGGGGAAGAGAGAAAGAGAGAGTGAGAAAGAGGGAGGGAGAGAAACATTGATATGAGAAAGACACATTAATTGGTTGCCTCCCACATGCACCGCCCAGACCAGGGCGGGGGATAGAGCCTGCAATCTAGGCCTTTGACTGGAATTGAACCTGGGACCCTTCAGTTTTTGGGCCAAACTGGCTAGGGCAGAAATTTCTTTTTATTATTAATAGTTAGCATGCATAAAACTTGACAGTGCACATGCATACATATTTGCTGTTTGCTGTGCTGCTACAGGTTTGTTGTGTTTATAATTTAATATACTTCATTATTGAATTTAATCCTGATAGATTACTTCCATTTGGTCTAGGCACTGATGAAAATGGAATTGAATTTTTGCTTACAATTTTAGATACCTGATGATTGGAATAATTTTCTACAGATGAGCTCCTGGCTCTATACATATCAAATCTTGTTCCTCTCCTACCACCCACTTACTTCTGGTACCAGGCTTGGCAAGAGGCATTCTCATTGTGATATGACCTCAGGCATCTGGAGGGTGCATTGAAATGATGGGCCATGGGAGTATTCCTGTCTGGAATAACTATCACTAACTATCTTTGGAACTTACTTCAAAGTCCATACATAACAGCCACTAAACTAAACTGTAATTCTCTACTCGATTTATCCTTACTGGATTCCAAAAATGTCCATGGCTGCTTTATAGCCACTCCATCTAATGGTAAGCTGGATGAGTGGAAGGCAGCAGCATTCATAACAGATGCAGTTAAAATATTTTATTTGTACAAAATTTACAAAAATACATGGCCATGTGAAGATATTTTGAAGACCCTTTACATGTCTTGGAAGAGGCTATAGCAAATGAGGGACCCTGAAGATTAGCCTTATTAGGGACTTAATATATAAACCTCTCTCTGTGATCAGCAATTGCACTTCCAAGAATTTATCCCAAGGAGAGTGTGCAATAAAAGGTCAATAATAGCAAACATTTGTTGAGTGCTTACTATGTGCTAGACACCCTGAGAAGATTTTACTTTGATTTTGTTTAATGAGCATTTTGATTACTTTATCATAAAATTATATTTCTATTTTTAAAATATTCCAGAGAGTAATACCAGTATTTAAATGAAGATTTGAATTTTCACTTCATCCCATATAGTAACTTTTTCATTAAATTTATGCACCAACTACTTACTCACCGAATGCTAGGCAGTGTTATAGATGTTCAAATCCCTGCCTTCATTAAGCTTACATTCTAGATGGGGGAGATACTAGATAAATAGGTCAACAAGTAGGATGAATAAGTAAAGTCTATGGTCTGTTATAAGTTACAAGTACTAAGGAAGAACAGTGAAGCACGTGAGGAGGTAAGAACTGTGTGTGTGTTTGAGGAGTAGGGATTGAGATTTGAATGGATTGCTTATGGAGAAGGTGACATTTGATTAAAGACCAGTTTTGTGGGGCATGTAAGGCTTTTAGCTTTTTCTTTGAGTGATATGGGAAGCATTTGGGACATGTTGATGAGTAATATGATCTCACTTAAAAGAGGTCAAGGGTGGAATAAAGAGATGAGTTAGAAAGAATTCTGGTGATCTGATGGGGGCCAGGGGGAGTCATGGGGATGTGGCACAGGGAGGCAGCGCTGTAGGTAATGAGATGGGCCGGATTATGTGTTTGGTCTTTAGCAGTCAAGTAGGAGAGAGAGAGAGAGAGAGAGAGAGAGAGAGAGAGAGAGAGAGAGAGAGAGGAAGAGGGGAGGAGGGGAGGAGGGGAGGAGGGGAGGAGAGAGAGAGAGAGTCTGCGTGTGAGAGGGTGGTACTTAGGCATTCACAGCATATTTCCTAAGAGTACTCCAGACTCCAGTCAGACTGACTCCAGGTTCTGCCATTCAAGATGATTTTTCATGTGTCCTGGTGATTTCTTTCTTTAGAACTGGAAATGCAAAAGTAAATGTTCTAAAATATGTGCATAAAGATCTAATTGCAAAGAGATAGATTGAAACATTTAAAAAGTAACCTTACAGGTCTGGGGCAATGTAAAGTTGGGGCATTCTTTTTTGTTTGTTTAGAATTTTTTATATTGTAGCCACTGTAATTGCTTGCTTAAAAAACAGAGAAAAAGAAATGAAGAGAGAGGAAAAAGAAAGACTGCCTTTAAACTCTGGAATCTAGGAAAACAGTAGACTTGAATATTCAATATGCCACAGGGTCTTATGTAATTTTAATGCCTACATTAAATTAGGATGATAGAAAGAGAAGCCACAACTGTCCAAGTAGATGATGCACATTTACTTGATAAATATCTTGAAAAGGCAATATGCTATCTGCAAAATTATTTTAGCGTTATATTACACCAGGTCTTTTATTGAATGACATTGGAATGAATTGCTATTTAAGGGGTAATGGAAAGATCTTTCCTGGAGTTCTTTAAAAATAGGATGAACACTGGCGAGGCTGTGATGTTTTGATTTAGGCCAATAGAGGTTAGATTACCTGACAGACTGTAAGTCCTGATTTAGTATGATGAATTTATTCAGAATTCAAAAATCTTTTCAGAAGATTCCCTTCTATATGGAGGCAGTAAGATCTGAACCAAGGGAATCGCAGATATCTTTAACACATTCTGCAAAAAGGGTTTTGAAGTGCATTTCCTTTTTTTTTTTTTGTACATTGTCATGCCAGTTGGGGGAAAAAAATAAAAAATAAGTATCCAAAGATTTTGAATGAGCTACGTAGTGTATTTTTTCTTTTCTGGTGTTAAAGAATGCTTTTAAAAAATACTTTCCACCATAGTTCTCTTGAAAATAACCTAGTTTTATATGACATATAGATTTATAAAAATTACATGTTACCATGTTTATAGACAAAGAATGATGGGCTGTGTTTTAGAAAGAAATTAAGGCAACTTCCATGTGAAAATACATTGATGGTATTGAAACAGAGCTAAGGCTGGGCACTAGGGGGTCCTAAGATCTGCTTTCATCTCAGCCTCTGAATAGTTACGTAATGTGATGTTTCAGAGCTGAGTTTAATACTCATTGTGTTCTATTTTCTTTTATCTTCCCCTTTTACCCTAGCCCTCCCATGTGGGGGTCAGGAATTCCTTTGAGAACCTGAAGGCAACCATGGAAGCTGTCTCATCAAATATGCACATGTATACATAACAGATTTACATGTAAATTCAATGCATCCCATAGTTTCTGGAAACCATCATGGACCTCAGCTGAGTGAGTCAATTAGAATGTGTCAGTAAGAATGTGGGGTTACGAAACATGCCATGTGAACAATGGTTAGGAAATCCTAGCATGGTTAGCTAGATAGGAAAAGAAGAGCCCGAGAGACATGTCAATAGTGAACTATCATCCATATTGGAGGAGCTGTCACCTGGAAGGGATACATTTATTCTGGGTTGCTTAGAGCTAGACGGTCCAACACTGTAGCTACTGGCCACATGTGGCCACAAGTTAAAATGAAATAGAATACAAAATTCAGTTTTCCGGTCAGAGTAGCCAACTCTTCAAGTGCCCAGTGGCTGCATGTGGCCAGTGGTTACTGAGTTGAGCAGAGCAGGTATAGAATATTTCATCCGTGCAGAAAGATCTGTTGGACAGAGCTACTCCAGAATTTTAATCTTTGAACAGAGTAGATTATGGAAAAGCAGATTTCAGCTCACCGTGAACAAAAGCATCCTATCAGTTAACTGTGCCTGCCTGTCCTGCTGAATTGGTTGCCCAAAGAAGAGTGAGCTTCCTGTCAGTTGATGGACTCATGCAGAGACTAGACACATGCTTATTTGGAATGATGTAGAAGAGACTCCCACACAGAGCCTTAGAATATTTAAATGGAAAGTGGATTTCAGTGATTCAATAATTTATTTGTTAAAGCTGAAGACATAGACCGAGAGCCGAGGGGTTTTCCCCAAGGAACCATGACTGGTTAGTGCAGAGGCTAGGTGTCCTCGTGAATCCTAGCACAGAGATGTTTTCCATTCCACTCACTGTCTAATGTTTTAATAACAAGGTCCTCCTGGTCCTTGTTGAACAGATTTCCAATTCTGGCCTTAGCCAGCTTTTCTGCTGTTCTCTCGTATTACTCTCTGTTGAAAACTACACTGCGGCTAAGCTGTATTGGAACATGCTCTTGTATTGTATTGGCTGTATTGGAACATGTTATTCTCATTACTGCCTCTAAGTCTTTGCCATTGCTGTGCCCTTTATCAAAGTGACATTTCTTCACAACCTTAATTCTACTTATTTTCTAACTTCTGCTCAAGTCCCAGAATACTTTAATTCATTCCAGTCCTTTTCTTTGCTGAACTACCTTTACAATGTATTCAAACATATGTATTTTTTATAGCTATTACATTTTGTTTTGTCACTCTGATTAGGGCCTGAAGTTACTATTTTCATGTGTATATCCCTTTTCTGTCTCCCTCACTAGAATATAAGTGGTCTAAGGGCAGGAACCATAGGTCTTTCTTCATCACCATGCCCCACTAGATAGCACATGGCCTAGCATCATAATAGGTGCCTAATAAATATTTGTCCAATGAATGAATTTTTATCTTCCAAAGTACCTGGTACTAAGCTAACCTTGTCATAAGTTCTTGATAAGTACTTTGCAGGTAAGCATTTCTGTTTTCTAGAAAAATAAATATTAAAATATGAGTATGAAAAATCAATGTACGGTACTCCAACATATAAAGAGCTTTCTAATCCTCACAATTAGAAAAAGCTAAAGAAACTGAAACTCAGTGGCTTTTCTTGGACCCATCCTCAGTGGCAGGACAAACCAAACACCACCCTGAAATCTGGATAAACAGGCGAATCCATACAGTCATAGCTAAGGTGTGCTTACCTGCAGCTGAAGCAGTTGGAGCCATAAACTGGAGGGACTACTTAAATAGTAATTTTGATGAATTGCTGGAGGCTGAGTATAGTCTAGCTTGAGGATGAGAAATTCTTGAGCACAGCAGCTTTAGAGGGGGCCTCAGGCTTACTGGGTTTTTGTCTGTAGGAACCCCACCAGGATCTCATAGTGAAGAGCCAAGAAAGATTCTCCCCAGGCTCTGGTAAGGGGAGGGAAAAGTAACCATTATTAAATACTCCCAAAGTATTCTTTCTAATAAAGGGCTACTCCTCAGGGAAAATGATTTTAGCAGATCTTATAACCCCTGGGGGAAGGACATTTCTCTGATTCAAGCTCTCTTTAACTTTTCTGCATCACCTAAGGGAGGATGAAAAAAAATCTAAGAAACACTGGTAAAGGTCATAGCACAGCAACACAGGCCCACCAAGAGACTGAGATTTAATCATAAGATTATAGAATGCTTACGCTTCCCCACTCCTTATCCCCTAGAATAACATTGGATTATACCTGAAGAAGCTGCAGATGCAGGCTCCACCCAAGGAGAGGTTTACAGGAAAGCCCAAAGGTAACAGGGGAGACAGAACAAGGACACGAGGAATTTGAAGCTCTGCACCTATATCTATAGCTAACATTAAACACAGCCCAACTCCTAGCCAGGTTAACGTAAACCTCACACTCAAGTCCTAGTTATGTCAGTTCCTATTATTT
The DNA here is from genome assembly GCF_000147115.1 of Myotis lucifugus. Lineage (NCBI taxonomy): Eukaryota > Metazoa > Chordata > Mammalia > Chiroptera > Vespertilionidae > Myotis > Myotis lucifugus. Next base: position 549,014 of record NW_005871260.1, on the reverse strand, counting down.
GATATATCATGTCCGGCTTTCAAAGAAAATTACAAGACATATGAAAAGGCAAGGGAAAAACACAGCATGGAGAGAAAAAGCCAGCATCAGAGCCAGGCTCAGGTATCACACAGATTTTGGAATGAGGAGACAGGGATTTTAAAATAACTAGGATTCATATGTTAAGAACTCTAATATAAAAAATAGACAACATTCAAAAACAAATGGGAAATGTAAGTAGAGACATGGAAAATGTAAAAATCAAAAGGAAAATCTAGATATCAGAAACACACTAATAGAAATGCAGAATACCTCTGATAGACTCATTAGTGGATAAGACATGGCTGAAGCAAACCTCAGTGAGCTTGACGATTAGTCCAGGGAAACCTCCCAAACTGAAATGCAAAGAGAAAAGACAATTAAAAAAAAAAAAAGAACAGCCCACAACTGTGGCACAACCTCAGAAGGTGAAACATATGTGTAATTAAAATATCAGGAGGAGGAAAAAATGAGAAAATAAAACAAAATAAATATTTGACATAACAATGACTGATAATTTTCCAAAATTAAGGACAAACCTAACTTCATATCCAGGAAGCTCAGAGATCATCAAATAGTATAGATACCAAAACAATCTAGACCTAGGTATAACATATTCAGAAAGAGAAAGACAAAGTTTTGAAAGAAGCCATGGGATGGGGTGGGGTTCGGGGAACCTTAACTATAGAGGAACAAGAATAAAAATTACAGCGGACTTCTCATTAGAAACCATGCAAATGCATGGAATTATTTAAAATAATGAAAGAAAAAAATACTCCCAGCAACCTTAAATTATCCTGAGAAATTATCCGGAAAAAGTAAAGGAGAAATAAATACTTTTTCAGACAAGCAAAATGGAGGGGATTCGTTACCAGCAGACTTGCTTTTTGTGAAATGTTAAAAAGATCTTCAGAAAAAAAAAGTTCAGAAACTTGGATCTACTTAATGAAAAGAAGTGTATCAGAGAAGGTAAAAGAAAATATTTTTTATTATTAATTGATGTAAAAGAAAAGATTTGCTTAAACTAATACCGGTAGTGATGTATTAGATAATTACAGCATATGTGAAATGAATAACAACAGTGTCATAAGAGATAGGAGGGAGGAATTGATAATCTGTTACCAGGTACAGACACTACACTTGAAGTGTGGGGTAATAGTGTTACTTGAAGGTGGGTTTGGATTAGTTTAAAATGCATATTGCAAATTCTTTGACAACCACTAAGAGGTTTTTTTTTTTTTTAAAGAAGTATAATTATATGCCCAGTGAGGAGATAAAGTAGTATCATATGAATGCTCAATTAAAATAATAGAAGGCAGAATAAGAGGTGAGAAAGAAACAAAGAGGAAAACACATAATAGAAAAGTTATAAACATTTTAGATATTAATTCAACTATATGAATAATGACTTTAAATGTGAATGGTCTAAATATAACAATTAACCAAATAAGAGAGACATTATCAGAGTAGATTAAAAAATAGACCCCACTCTATGTAGGCTACAAAAATCCCATTCTGCATACAAAGCCTCAGGTTAAAAGTAAAAGGGCCGAAACCGGTTTGGCTCAGTGGATAGAGCATCGGCCTGCGGACTGAAAGGTCCCAGGTTCGATTCCGGTCAAGGGCATGTACCTGGGTTGCGGGCACATCCCCAGTAGGAGATGTGCAGGAGGCGGCTGATCGATGTTTCTCTCTCATCGATGTTTCTAACTCTCTATCTCTCTCCCTTCCTCTCTGTAAAAAATCAATAAAATATATTTAAAAAAAAATAAAAGGATGGAGAAAGTTATATATTGTGTTAACACTAATCAGAAGGAAGCGGAGTCACTATCTTAATTTTAGACAGAGAAAATTTCAGTACAAGGAAAATTATCAGGGGTAAAGAAAGACATTCAAGAATGATAAACGGGTCAGTTCACCAAGAATCCTAAATGTGTGTGCAGCTAACATCAGAGCATCAAAAATACATGAGACAAAACCTGATGGAACTGTAAAGAGAAATAGAGAATTCACTATTGTATCAGTAATTGATACATCAAACAGGCAGCGATCAAAAGCAAGGGAGGATATAATTGACCTGAATAGCACTTATCAGTCAACTTAATCTAATGCTCATTTCTAGAATACTCTATCCAAAAACAGCAGAAATCCACATTCTTCGTAAGCTTGCAATGAACACTCATCAAGATAAAACACATTCTGGGTTATGAAACACATCTTAACAAATTTAAAAGAGTAGAAATCTTACAAAGTATGTAATGAGCCTGTAATGGAATTAAATTAGAAATTAGTAACAGAAAGATATTCAGAAAATCCTTAAATAGTTGGAGATTAAACAACACTCTTTTTTTTTTTAGTCCTCACAGGAGGATATGTTTTTATTGACTTTTTTTTTTTGGAGGAGGGAGAGAGGAAAAGAGAGAGAGAGAGAGAGAGAGAGAGAGAGAGAGAGAGAGAGAGAGAGAGAGATCTATGTGAGAGAGAGAAACAATCAGTTGCCTCCTGTAGGTGCCCCAACTGGGGATCAAACCCGCAACCTAGGAGTGTGCCCTGACCTGACCAGGAATCAAGGGATGAGGGTCCAAACAACTGAGCCACCAGGCCAGGGCTAAACAACACTCCTTTAAATCACATGTGGATCAAAGATGTCAAAATACTTTGAACAAAATGAAATTGAAAATGCAATTTGTCAAAAATTGCGGGATGCAGCTAAAGCAGTGCTTAGAGGAAAACAATCAAGGTATTAAATGCATATGTTAGAAAAGAAACAACGAAGCAACAAAGATATGTTCCAGTAGGTAAATGGATAAACAAACTGTGGCACAGCCATGCAAAAAGTAAGTATATAGGAGTGAAGAGAGATTCTCCTCTGCAGAATGCCAAATACCTTATGTAGATACTTCACCCTCAGGATGGTAGAGCATAACTCTCTACTCCTTAAGAGTGGGCTGTGCATAGTGATTTTGTTACAAAGAGCACAGTATGGAAAGGAGGAAAAAAATGCAACTTCGTGGTGGTTACAAGATTGACAGCCACAGTGATAAGTGGTGTTGACATTATATACTGGATGTGATGTGATGAAAATGGCACTTTACCTCTATGGTCTTCCTCCCCCAAACCCATAGCCTGAGTCTAATCATCAGACAAAACTCAATTGAGGGACATTCTACAGAAATGAGTGCCCCTAAAAACAAGGGAAGTTTAAAACATTTTTAGAACCAAGAGGAGCCTGAGGAGACATGACAACTAAATGAAATATGTTCTCTTAAAAAAAAGTTTTAATTGATATTAGAGAGAGAGGAAGGGAGAGGGAGAGAAAGGGAGAAACATTGAAGAGAAACATCGTTTGGCTGCCTCCTGCATGCCCCCAACTGGGGGAATCGAGCCCTCAACCTAGGCATGTGTCCTGACCAGGAATCGATCTGGCAACCTCTTGGTGCATGGGATGATGCTCAACCAACTGAGCCACACCAGCCAGGGCTGAAATGTATTATGTTGAATAGAATTCTGAACAGAAAAGATTATTAGGCAAACATGAAGAAAATATAAATAAAGAAGAAAATATAAATAAAGGAGGAACTTTGGTTAATAATAATATATCACTATTGGTTCATTAAATGTAGAAATACCAATAATATGGGAACCTCTCTGGGGTTATAGGCACTCACTATCTTTGCAATATTTCTGTAAATCTAAAGCTGTTCTAAAAATATAATTTATTTTAAAAAATCAATGTGAGCATACCTACATGCGATTCATTTGTAGAACTCTTACCCAAGGCCATTAGTTCCAGTTTCAAGAATTTCTGCTGAATAAAACTTTTGGTATTTATGATACTCAGTTTATTTCTGGAATACAGCTATTCTTTTATTTTCTCTTATAAACATTTGCAAGGGCAACATTGTCATTTATTTGTTAAAATCCTATGCCTTCCATATGTTTTTCAGTGCTTATGTTATTCACTGTCATTTTATAACTTTCTATTTAAGGACAAAATAGGGTTATAAATGAAAAATAAAGTCCACTTCTTTCATCTACTCCTTATTTTATCCATGTATGAAGAGCCAGTATGGAGAAGCCATCACTGTGAAAGCAGACTGCCTGGCAGAAACTGCATTTTGCAATGGTGTCATCCAAACTCCGGGGAGTTCTGTAATTCAGAAGTGTCCCTGGTTCATTCATGCAGTAAGAGGATGAGCCTTGCCGCTTTCTCATCCTGACAGAGGATAATGTTGCCATGACAGTTGTTAGGAGAGTGGGGTGCTGTAAAGAGCATCCACAATGAAAAGGAAAAACAGTTTAGCTTCTTGGATCTCACCGATGATGTATGGAATAGCATGCACGGAGTCAGAAAATGCACCTTGCAACCTGTTAGCTTCATTTTAGGCAAAATACGTTATAGACACACACAGGTACATCAACACACAGCTCATTTTTCAGTCGCCTAAATAGACATAGAAAAATTAAAGCCTAACTAAAACCACACACAGTGCCTTGGCCGGTGTGACTCAGTTGGTTGGAGCTTCATCCCGTACATTGAAAGGTTGTGGGTTAGATTCCCTGTCAGGGCACATATCTAGTGTGTGGGGTCAGTCTCTAGTCCTGTGCCTGTCTTGTCTGTCTCTCTCTTTTTCCCTTTCTCTCTCTAAAATCAATGAACATATCCTTAGGTGAAGATTAAAAAAATGAATAGATATCTCCTTTCCTATCTTTAGAGTGTAGACTGAAGAGCTACCATATTGAAGATTTAAACAATTTGTTTGCTTTGTAAATGATTGTTATAAAGGGAAATATTTTCCAAAAGGAGAAAATCTTTTGTTAAAAGATCATTGCTCCTAAAAACCTGAAGAGATGTTAGCAAATAATGAGAGAACTAAGTAGGACTTATCTCTTTGATCTCAGAGAGAAAAATATATTGTCTTTATCCAAAGACATTCAAAGAATATTTACTGATTAAAAGATATATCTTACATTTACTTCAAAATAATGTGGGAGTAGGTGAGGTGGTAGGGCTGTAAACAAAACCAGATAGGCTATGAATTGATTATAGACTGCTGTTATGGGCTGAATTGTGTCTTCCCCAAATGCTGAAGCCCGAACCTATATCACTGTATTTGGAGATAGGGCTTTTGAAGAAGTGATTCCGTTAAAACGTGGGCCCTAAACCAATCTGATTGGTGTTCTTATGAGAAGAGGTAATTTGAACACACAGAGGGACACCAGGGATGCACATGCACAGCGGGAAGAGCATACAAGGACACATAAGCAAGAAGACACCTATCTACAAGCCAAAGAGAGAGGCCTCAGAAGAAACCCAATCAGCTAACACCTTGATCTTGAACTTCTAGCATCCAGAACTGTGAGAAAATATATTTCTGTTGTGTAAGCCACCCAGTGGCTTTATTTTGGTAGCCTCACTAAAGTAATATAAATATTTATCACATCATCTGGGCACATGTTCTTCCTCTCTGGGCACTTTTAGATTAGAAGGGAATACATGTGAGTAATTTTGTAATAACAGTGTAGTGCACTAAGTGTTAAAGGGGAAGTTTCAGTTGCATTGGGAGCCCATTGATGGATAAAAAAATTAGAACTGGGTGGGTCAGGGAAGACTTGTTGAAAGTAGGTAGCAGCCTGGTGGAAAGGGCAGGGGAAAGAGAATTTTAAGTAGAAGGAACATCGTGTGCAGAGGTCTGGATATGGGAGCATTTCATGTTTGGGAAATTGAAAGTAGCTGATAGGGATGAAGTCTAAGTTATGTGTCTGAATGAGAAAATACTAAGATTTGGCACCAGAGTAGTAAGCTTTTATCACCATCTAATACCCTCATTTCCCCCCCACATACACATTTTGTTTAATGAAAGTCAATCTCTCCCCACTAGAATGAAGTTAGAATGATAACTTTTGTTCTGTGTTGTGTTTTCTTTTATCTTTTTATCATTCTGTTTATTTTTTAAATCTTTATTGTTGAAAGTATTACATATTTTTATTGGTAGAATGGTGCGTGGCCAATTAACTTATAAATAAACTAGAGACCCAGTGCATGGATTCGTGCACCAGTGGGATCCCTCGTCTCACAACCCAGGACCCCTCAGGGGATGTTGGACTGCTGGTTTTGGCTCGGTCTCCGCAGGCCAGGCAGAGGGACCCCACCGGTGCATGAATCCATGCACCGGGCCTCTAGTATGCATATAAGATCTTTGGTTACTCTCTTCCCGCCCTCCCCCCTTTCTCTCCCCGATTCCCTCTGAGATTCATCCTTCTGTTCCATGTTTCCATGCCTGTGTGTTGAGAGTCTGCCCCCTTGTGGTCAGTGCGCATCATAGCTACTGGTCGAACAGTCAAATGGTCACTTAGGCTTTTATATATATAGATGAATGAATTCAAATCATAATTTGTTCTTTTAAAAAAATCACTTTGGAAGAACTATAGGATATGTTTAGAATGTGATCCCAAGCAGGAATATAAGTGAGGAGGCTGCTGTAGTGGCCCTGCTGGAGTTGATGGGGAAGGTGGGATGGGCAGGTTAGACTAGCGGGAGGGTTAATCAGGAGATGGAATCAAGAGAACTTGTGATTTGACTGGATCTAGGGTTTGAGGGAGAAGAGGAAAGTCCAAGATCACTCCCAAATTGCTGACTTCAGCACTGAGAGAAAGATAGGGTTATTTCCTGAGGCAAGAAATATATGGGGGGTGGGTTGGAGATATTAAGTTTTTGTCATATTTAACTTCAGGTAGCAGAATGACATCAAGACAGATGTCCACTTGGCAGTGGCTGTAGAGGAGTAGAGTTGGGAATCTTCAACTTAGAGGTAAAGTGAAAGCCACGGGATTGGATGCAGTTGAGCCAGAGGAGTGCAGACACAGAAGGTAAGAGCAAGGAGTACTGAGAGTAGGAAATCCACACACAGGGAGAAGGTTAGGGCTCTTCCCAAACGTTCTGTAAAAACCTTACTACTTGTCATTCCTTCATAGAACTTTAGGAAGAATGTGTGATTCAGATTCTAGCTCTGAGCTAGAATCTTGGTAAGTCACTTAACCACTTTATACCTCATTCTTCTTCATTTGTAAAATGGATCCAATTATAATACCTACCACTATCATAGGTTTGTTGTGAGGAGCAGATGAGATATATGTAATGCTTCTATCACATAGTGTGCACTCAGTACAGTTAGCTCTTATCAACATCATTTAAAATTATAGCATTATGTTTCCAGTTTGGAATATTAGTGCTTATAGCTTCCAAGTATCAACCACAGAAGATCTCTGTAAGGTGTGGATTGCTGAGTGTGATGGAGCACTCCTTCATGTTATGTCTGTGGATATGTATGTATGTGAATAGTTATTAAAATGCACAGTATGCCTACCAGTTACTAATTATACATTGTAAACCAAAGGTTATTAAAGAACCTTTAATAAAATATAAACTCCAGAATAAAATTATTGAATACCTTATTCATTATGGTTTAATCAGGGTCTTATTGTCTTCTTTTTGTTTTCAGATAGACTTTTATACAGGGTAGGGCGAAGTAAGGTTACAGTTGTGAATATGGGAAACAGAGTTTATTTTTGTATTATTGTTTATGAATTATTGTATTATTTTCCATATGAGTAACTGTAAACCTACTTTTGCCCCACCCTGTGTTAGTACCATGAAGACCTGAAAGTCCTGGGCTCCTAATTAACTGGCTCATTAAAGCGTGTTTGTAGTTGTTTTTTTTTTTTTTAATTTGCTGTCTTCTTAAATTGACATCTTGATGGCCTGGCTTCCTACAGAGTACCTAGTTCTTTCCCTTCCTGCCTGTTTGCTCTTGAGAAGATGTTTTCATTCTCTAATATCATGCTTTGGTCTAAATAGCACTGTTTAGCTGTTAGAAAAGCACGTTACAAAGGCCTTATGCTTGAGTTCCCTGTAAAATGCTCCCTGATGACTATCCTTTCCTAATCAGAAAAGTCTTTTCCACCTGACCCACTTCTCCTGTCTTAATTCCATTCCCTTTTGAAGTCCAAGGTGGAAGTTTCTTTGCATAAAATTGTTTACGATAATACATTAATCCTGTTAGTCGGTCTGCAAACATTTCAAAAACTTGCCTCTCCTGAAGATTTTCTTTTATTATTAAAGTAAATAGAAGGTTTTCTCCCTACATTTAAAAACTGCTTGTTAGCTTGGGCTACACTTGGGTCACCACTACCAGAGCCATGGCAAAATGGATGTTTTATTGTCTGAAAGGCAGGAAGAAAAATGTGACTATAAATACATATATTCCATTTGAACGCAGCTGACCCCGAGGGTCGGCTCTAAGGCAGCACTGGCCTACTTATGGGTGACCTTTCTGCCTCAAAACATCATTCTTCATGCTGCCAGGCTATTTTCTAAAGTTTATATGGTAATTCTGTATAATTATTCACCCTTTTGAAGTACATTAGTGTAAACAAACATTGTTTTTTAAAATAGAAATATGTTAAGTCATTTGCTCATCATTCATTCATTAATCCATTTTTATTTTTTGGACACCAGGCAGTCATGGTAATTTCTTAGCATTTAGTAGTACAGTGGGGCCATGACTTACGAGTTTAATTTGTTCTGAGACCGAGCTTGTTAACTGAAATTACTCTGTCAACTCAATGCAAAAAATCGGCGGAGAGACAGCTGGTATCTCAAAAAACTCGTTAGTCGGGACACTCATAAGTCAAGGCCCCACTGTAAATAGAATTGATGTGGTGCTGGCTCCATGGAGCTTAGCATTTAGTAGGGGACACAGACACTAAACAAATAATGACATAGGTACTCAATAAGTGTTTTATGAACAAATGAACTTTAAAAAATTGGGATCAAGGGTGTTCTCAAGAAAGGGGAAGGTATCTGATTTTCTTGAAATGCTCCTGAACCTCCTGAACTCAGGAGTCTCTACACAACTTGGGCTGTCATCAGTATCCAAAGGTATTGCAGGTAAAACAAGCTTTTGTAGTTTTCTCTTAAATTTAGCTACTTCTTATAGCATTGTTTCTATGGGAAGATGTACACGGAATTCCAGAGAACAAATTCTAAGTGTTCATTTGGAGTGCTTTATATTTGTAAGTGGTCCTCACTGTTTTCCATGTAAAGTCATGGGGTGAGCATCTGAGAAATGGTGAAATTTAGAAGGTTGACCAAAGTTGGGATTAATGACAATGAATGCAGAATTCCATTTCTTTTTCTAGAAATATATACCTAGTCTGTGGCCTGCGGGAAAATAACACAGATTTGGAAGTATTTTAACGGGAAATTATTAAAAAAAATTTTTTTGTGTTAGACTATGAACCAGTATATGCAGTACTTCATTTTGCAGGAGCAACATTTGGCTGCTTGTTGCCCATGCCTTTGAAAATTCTCTTCCTTTGAAGTTAGTAGTACCAGACCCTCCTGGCGTTCCTCCCAGTTCTGTGGTTGTTCTTCCTTAGTCTCTGTTCCTGGCCCATCATGGTCTTCAGGTGCAGTTCCTGAAAGTGCTCATTTCCTCATGCTTTTTCTCATGGTTTCTCAGCCTTAGCGCTACTAACATTGGTCTAGTTTTTGTTGTAGGTGCCTGTCTTGTGCATTGTAGGATAATGAGCTGCAGGAATTGTGAGAATACTGGCCTCTCTTCCTCAGATGCCCCCAGTTGTGACAACCAAAAATGTCTTCACACATTTTCAAAAAGCCCCTGAGGGCCAAATAACCTCCCTGTCCCTGGTTGAGAACCACTACTTTATACTCTTTTTCTAAGCAACCCCATACCACTCTTGGATTCTGGTATGATTTACATGTCAGTCATGCTCATTATATAACCTCAATTCAGACCTTGTTTCCGAGCTCTGGTGACAACATATTTTCTTGGTTATTTCTAGGAGATTGCAAAGCTCAAAATTAAAAATGCTGATCCTTCTACTACACTTCCTCTCTTGGTGTTTCCTGTATCTCATGATAAGGCTCTGCCATCCACCCATTGCTGTCATTCCCTGTTTCTAGTCAAATCTCTAAGTGCTGCTGATTTTGCAAACAGCTCTACCCCAGACCCATTCCCTTTTCTCCATACTTCTACCGCACCACTGCAGGTCAGGCCACCACCATCTGCAGCCCAGACCACTGAGGAGCCTCAGTCCTGGACTTCAGGAACTTTTGCTTCCCTTTAATCCACTGTCTATGTTACTCAGAGGTCTTGCAAAACAATAAATTTGAACAAGTCGCTTACATATGCTTCCATCTGCTTTTAGGGTAAGGACTCAAATTCTTAATAAGACTTGATGGCCCCTGTGATCTGGCCCTGCCTACTTTCCCTCCATTTACTGACTATACCATATATCTTCCCACCACAGAGAGTCAAACGCACCCCGTCAGTACTCAGCAGCAAAGAATATCTCAACACTCTCATCGTAGATGTATCCTAGGAATGGGGAGTGCGTAGAATCT